>NW_018128271.1:146246-157292 GCF_001952655.1 Monopterus albus | reverse complement strand
TTGTGGATTTTTCTTCTGCTTTTAATACAATTCAGCCTCACATTTTAATTGATAGGCTCTTACAACAATTTAATGTGAGTAAAAATCTGGCGGGTTGGATTTTTTTTAACTAACCAGACACAGAGAATCAGGGTCAACAGTGTTTTGTCTGACCAAAAGGGGTCTTCTACTGGATCTCCCCAAGGGTGTGTGTTGTCACCATTACTCTTTATTCTCTATACAAATATGTGTCAGAGTAGATGGGACAATAGAACCATCATAAAGTATGCTGATGATGCAGTTATTGTTAGTCTTAGGGACGGTGAAAATAGCCATGGCCCAGTTGTTGATGATTTTGTAGGCTGGTGTGAGGAATCCTACCTGCAACTAAACATAATAAAAACCCAAGATATGCTTATTGATTTCAGGAGGAAACCTCAAAGGCAGGGAGTTACTTTAAAGGGCAGACTCTTGAGTCTGTGAAATCATATAAATACCTAGGGACGATCACTGATAGTACATTGAGTTGAAGAAAATTGTGAAAGGGTGTGCAAAAAGGGTCAGCAACATCTACACTGTTTAAGGAAACTTGCACACTTTCATATTGACCGAACCTCAATGAATATGTTTTATCAAGCTTTTATTGCATCTATTTTATCGTTTTCTTTGGTGTCATGGTTTGGTCAGATATCTCTAAGACAGAGGAAATCCTTAGATCAAGTAGTTAAGTGGTCTAGCCGGTTGCTAGGGGAGTCTCGGCCAAGTATGGCTACCCTGTACAGTAGATAGGTACAGAGGAAAGCTACTCCCATCCCCTGCACTGCTACTTTTCGCTTCTTCCCTCTGGCCGGAGGTTTGCAGTTCCGAGTGTAAAACGACACGGTACAAAAACAGCTTTGTTCCTGTTTTTTCTGCTGGTCCCCGCAAAGTAGGTAAAACAAGTAGGTGTGTGTGAGAGAGAGAGTAGTCCTACACTGAGGACTACTAGAGTGTGGCTATGGAAATGAAACAAAATGTAAACATCAATTACGCAAAAAAACAAAATATCAAAAAGCCGTTTAGAGTATGAATAGATGAAGAGTTGCCGATTAACAGTTGACATGGTGTTTCTATCTGAAAGCATGAAAGAATGCTTAACGTAGTAAGATGTGAACATTTTTCCCCATTCATTTGAATGGGGCAAGATTTTCAAAATAAAGCTAAATATTTCAAAAGTATGAAGTTCAGAAAAATTCTGAAATTCTGAATTCTGAATGTCCTTGAGGAGCTGAACATTTTGATAGCTGAAAGTATGCTGAAGTTGAATATTCCCATTCATTTGATTAGGGCAAGATTTTCAAAATAAAGCTTTTTCAAAGGTATGAAGTTTAGAAAAATTCTGAAGAGAAGCATGAATGTCCTTGAGGAGTTGAACATTTTGATACCTGAAAGTATGCTGAAGTTGAATTTCCCCAATTCATTTGAATGGGGCAAAATTTTTAGAATAAATGCTGAATATTTTCAAAAGTATGAAATTTGTAAAAAAAAAAAAAGTTGAATACACGCCATAATGTCCTGAAAAAACTGAACATTTTGATACCAGAATGGCTTTTCTAGGTGAAAGTATATTGAACTTGTTAAGATGAACATTTTCCGATTGGTCCCCACAAAGTATGTAAACAAGTAGGGTTGTGTGTGGGTGTAGGTGTTTGTGTCTGTGTATGTATGAGAAAGAAAGAGTAGTCCTACACACAGAAATACTAGAGTGTGGCTATTGAAATGAGACAAAACGTAAATGATAATTATACAAAAATCAAAAAAAATTATCAAAAAGCTGTTTACAGTATGAATAGCTGAAGAGTTGCTGAATAGTTATTAGTTGACATGGTGGTTTTAGCTGAAGGTATGCTGAAGATATTAAGGTGAAAATGTTTCCCATTTATTTGAATGGAGAAAATGTGCTGTTAAAAGCTGATTTTATTAAAAAGTATAAAAGTTATAAAAGTTGTATACAAGCACTCATGTCCTTGAAAAGCTGAACATGATAGCTCAATGGCCTTCTAGGTGAAAGTATGCGAAGAAATTAGGTGCCAAAAAACGGACGGAAGAATCCAGAATAATAATAAATAAGAGGATAACAAGAGCGCGGCTGCTCTGCATCCACACAATAAAAAACAGGAGAGCATAGTGTGGATGCTTTACAGCATCTACACAAAAACTAATTGTAAAGTGTTCCATACCTGGAGGATTTTCTGCACACCACGAGCGACCTCGTAGTGCTCAGCCCCAACAATGTTGGGGTCCATAATACGGGAGGTTGAATCCAGGGGGTCAACAGCAGGGTAGATTCCCAGCTCAGCGATGGCACGGGACAACACTGTGGTGGCATCCAAATGAGCAAAGGTTGTGGCAGGTGCAGGGTCAGTCAAATCATCAGCAGGCACATAGATGGCCTAGGGAGAGGACGGAGACTTGTAACCCATTCTGTATTCCCAATCATATCTCATCTAATATAAGCCTGCAAAGGTTGTTTTAGCCAAGATGAGTAAAAGCATTGTTATATATACAGCTCAAGCCAGTTATCCTCTTTGAACTGTTTACCTGCACAGATGTGATTGAACCTTTCTTCGTGGTGGTGATCCTCTCCTGCATGGTACCCATGTCAGTGGCCAGAGTGGGCTGATAACCCACAGCAGAGGGGATACGACCCAGCAGGGCCGACACCTGACAGGTAAGTACATGACTTCGGTCAGTATTAAACAAACCATTGGATATTTTCAATTGGGCTGTACAAAGTATGGAACTATACCCCTAATAACCACTATTATTAATTGTGACATTTAAGGGAAATATTTGCCATTGGTAACAATTACAACAATTCTACAGACCTCAGAACCAGCCTGTGTGAAGCGGAAGATGTTGTCGATGAAGAGCAGCACATCCTGGCCCTCCTGGTCACGGAAGTACTCTGCCACGGTCAGCCCAGTCAGAGCCACTCTGGCACGGGCACCAGGGGGCTCGTTCATCTGTCCGTACACCAGCGCCACCTAGCAGGGATAAGAGTCAATGTAAGCGGTCAATATTAACTTCTATGCCAAGTGTTACAGGCTCTAATTTTTTTTTAAGATGCTTTCCACAATCCTGACCTTAGAGGTGGTGTCCTTCAGGTTGATGACACCAGACTCAATCATTTCATGGTACAAATCGTTTCCTTCACGGGTACGCTCACCCACACCAGCAAACACAGAGTAACCACCATGGGCCTTAGCCACATTGTTGATCAGCTCCATGATCAACACAGTCTTGCCTACACCGGCACCACCAAACAGACCTGAAACAATGAGAAATCTGGGATTAGTTCTTCAATATTGTCTAGTGTTCAAGGAGTAGAGTCCTGCCTGCAGAATCCTCATGAGAAAAATTTGGTTTTGCAAATACCGATCTTTCCTCCCTTGGCATAGGGGGCCAGCAGGTCCACCACCTTAATGCCAGTCACCAGAATCTCCTGCTCCACACTCATATCAGTGAACTCAGGGGCCTCAGCATGGATAGCTGAAGTCCTAGGAAAAGCAAAATATAATTTCTAATCATTTCATTTATAAATGGCAACAACCATTTGCAGAGCAACAGGTCTTCAAGTTAAACAATTCTGCATTCTTCATCAGGCTTTGTACTGCAAGCTCATTAACACCCATTTAAAACTGCTGCCACTATTACTTGTTTCTTTAAATTCAGATCTCACTTTTGTAATTGAGATATGTTGGCTTTATTGTCAAAATCACTACATATTGTCAGCTGTGTGTTTATGTACAGAATAAACTCACTGCTTGGTGGTGATGGGACCCCTCTCATCGATGGGCTCTCCGATGACATTCATGATCCTGCCCAGGGTCTCAGGGCCCACTGGAATTCTGATGGGGCCACCAGTGTCCAGAACCTTCTGTCCACGGACCAGACCTTCAGTGCCGTCCATAGCAATGGTACGTACTACGTTTTCTCCTGAACACATCATAAACATCTTTTTTTTCCTGCCATATAAATCCTGTTTTCTTATTATAAATCCTGTTGCTGCTTATTAAGGGTACTGAAGTGAAGATTATCACCCAGGTTGCTCACCAAGATGCTGTGCAACCTCCAGGACTAGCCTGGAATCACGGCCGGCGACTTCCAAAGCATTGAGGATGGGAGGAAGGCCCTCATCGAACTGGACGTCCACCACGGCACCGATGACAGCCACAATGCGCCCATTGGCGACACTGGCAGCGGCAGCAGGTGCGGCATAGTCTCTACCTGTTAAACAATCCAGATAGCATGCGCATTTAGCTCAGCGTCATGTCATGCCTCCTTATTCTCTCATCTACTACCAGTCTGGTGTAAAACACAGGATTAGACAGTCCGATGTCTGCGTATATGGCCGCCCTGTCTCAATGTCATGAGATTGTTATGGGCCAAACTATGAATCAGCTTTCAAACAACTGAATTACTGACTGTGACCTCCACAAACTGTCTGCGTGCTACGGTGAAATTTTGGTACATCTGATCAGTAGAAACTGACCAACCAATGTCCTAAGCAAACAATCTATTAACATGCAAAAACTGCCAGATGAAGTAAGTTCACTTCCATCTAACGCTGTTACTGAACGTCAGACGCAATGACACATATGTTCATACTTTATTTTATTCATCATACCTTATTCTGTTTCTAGATTGCCTGAAGGTTTGCAGGGACTAAACATTGCAGATGACTGTCTAACCTTGCTGGCCTTACCTCGCTGATAATGCTCACACTGGTCTCAGACATTCTCACACCGCCTCATGTCATTACACAAAGGTCATTACTGTTGGCAAACGAAAAACGTCTACTAGCCATTATCTGTCGCCTGACATGTGTCACTATAAGTATATGTGCACGTGTACGCCTTTCATAGTTTGCATCAGCTCCAATACATTTAAAAAATTTGACATTTAAATATTCGGGCCTGCTTCACCGACAAGCCAGCCAGCGTGATGCTAGCAACGGCTAAGGTTAGCATTGGCTCTGCCCTATTCCGACAAGCGTTTTTCTTAGTACGTTTTCGCTGAAAAACTCCAGACATGCAAGACATACGTGAAAACACGGATGGGGATCCAACGAGAGCCTTCAATGGCTGGACCCCAGGCTTCAGAACCTGCAGAGCCCCGTTACAGCAACGTCCCACAGCTCCTAACATGATCAAAATGGCTGAAGGTGGAAGACAAGGAACTTGCACCTTTATAATGAATGGTCGCTTGGGGCGAACTGCGCGTGCGTGCAACGTAAAAAAAAAAAGACATAAGGAGCATGCGTAGACCTTAAGTGTATCCGGCTTGACATTTTTCCCGCTGGAGATGGTCTATTTGACAGTAATTTTGACTGTTGAGTGACATTCCAAACAAAGGTTACATTTAAGATCTGTTAACGTTTAAATCAGTCGTTCAGGTAATGTAGACCTGCATGAAACACATGGCCTATGCATCCTAATAGTGCTATTGTTCTATATGTACTTATTTGTGTCCCATGTCAGTTTTCTGCTGCACCCCTGCCATTTTTTTGCTGGGGTGTGGGCTTTTTCACTCCGAGTTCCCTAATTTACAAAGGAATGCTCAGAGTTGATAGCTGACTGAAAACTAGAAGCCTTTACCTTCCTTTACAGAACTTTAACACATTATTATTTATATTACTGTACCTCAGCATAAGGTGTCAGCGGTATAGACTTTAAACACTGACCAAACAGCTGACAGTGGTGGACATTTGAGTATGATGCGACGGCTCTGGCTTTATTCTATACCCTGAAACACCTGGACAACAGCAGTAGGATGCTAGGATGCTCTTCCTGGATTACAGTTCTGCATTCAACACCATTCGCCAAGGCAGGCTGATTGGGAAGATGACAGACCTCAGTGTCCCAGCTCCCACCTGTAACTGGACTTTGGACTTCCTGACTGAAAGACCACAGGTGGTCAGAATAGGAGGGCGGGTATCTGCTGAGCTCACAGCATAGGCTCACCGCTTTCAAGGCGATAGAGAGGGAGAGGGGGAGGGGGAGAGAGACAGAGAGGGAGAAGGGGAGGGGGAGGAGAGACAGAGAGAGGGGAGGGGGAGAGAGACAGAGAGGGAGAAGGGAAGGGGGAGGAGAGACAGAGAGAGGAGTTGCGTAGGGGCATGTCCCAATTGCGCTGCATTTTATGAACCACCAGATGGCACTCCAAGACTTTGTCATTGACTCAGCACTTTGAGCTTCCATTGACTTGTATTGCAAAAAATAAAGCTAAATAGATTAAAAAGTATAAATGTTATAAAAAAAAAGTTGAGTACAAGCAGGGATGTCCTTGAAGAGTTGAACAGATCAAGACCTCGATGGCCTGTATAGCTAAAAGTATGCTGGACAACTTTTCAGAATAAAGCTAAATATTTTAAAAGTGTGATGTTTTGAAAAATTGTTAATAGAAGCATGAATGTTTTTGAAGAGCTGAACATTTTGATACCCGAAATAGGTGAAGGTATGTAGAGAAATGCATTTCCTGTTGTAAATGCGTGTGAATGCTGTGTGCTGAAGTATCGCCCTGAAAATGCTGAACATTTTGACACCTGAAAGGCATATCTACCTGACAGTATGCTGAAGTAGATTTTTCCCATTCATTTGAAAGGGGCAAAATTTTCACAATAAAGCTAAATATTTTAAAAGTGTGATGTTTTGAAAAATTCTGAATAGAGGCATTAATGTCCTTGAAGAGCTGAACATCTTGATACCTGAAATAGCTGAAGGTATGCCAAAGTAGAATTTTCCCATTCATTTGAATGGGGCAAGATTTTCAAAATAAAGCTGAATATTTTAAAAGTATAAACTTTAGAAAACTTCTGTATAGAAACATGAATGTCCTTGAGGAGCTCAACATTTTGATAGCTGAAATAGCTCATAAGGTATGCTGAATTTGAATAGTCCCATTCATCTGAATGGGGCAAAACTTTCAAAATAAAGCTAAATATTTCAAAAGTATGAAGTTTATAAAAATTCTGCATAGAAATGTGAATGTCCTTGAGGAGCTGAACATTTTGATAACTGAAAGTATGCTGAAGTAGAATTTTCCCATTCATTGAAATGGCGCAAAACTTTCAAAATAAAGCTAAATATTTCCAAACGGTGTAAGGCTTAAAAGCATGAATGTCCTTGAAGAGGGGAACATTTTGATACCTGAAAGTAGGCTGAAGTAGAATTTTCCCATTCATTGAAATGGCGCAAAACTTTCAAAATAAAGCTAAATATTTCAAAAGTATGAAGTTTAGAAAAGTTCAGCATAAAAGTATAAATTTCCTTGAAGAGCTGAACACATTGACAGCAGAAGGTATGCTGAAATAGAATTTCGCCATTCATTTAAATGGGGCAAGATTTTCAAAATAAAGTTGAATATTTCAAATGTGTGCAGTTTAGAAAACCTCTGAATATAAGCATGACTGTCCTTGAAGGGCTGAACATTTTCATACCTGAAAGTATCCTGAAGTAGAATTTTCCTATTCATTTGAATGGGGCAAGATTTTCAAAATAAAGCTGAATATTTAAAATGTATGAAGTTTTCAAAACTTCTGAATAGTAGTATGAATATCGTTGAAGAGCTGAACATTTTAATAGCTGAAAGTTTGCTGAACTCGAAGTTTCCCATTCATTTGAATGGGGCAAGATTTTCAAATGAAGCTAAATATTTAAAATGTATGAAGTTTAGAAAACTTCTGAATAGTACTATGAATGTCCTTGAAGAGCTGAACATTTTGATAGCTGAAATAGCTGAAAGTTTGCTGAATTAGAATTTTCCCATTCATTTGATTGGGGAAAAAATTTTCAGAATAAAGGTGAATATGTCAAATAGTATAAAATTTACCAAAAAGTTGTATACATCCGTGCATGTCCTGAAAAAGCCGAACATTTTGATACCTGAATTGCGTTTCTAGCTGAAAGTATGCTGAAGTAGTTAAGTGCCAAAAAATGTACGGAAGAATAATATTAATAAAGAAATAATTGGAAGACATAGTATGGATGCTGATTCAGCATCCATACAATAAATATTTGGAAAACATAGTATGGATACTTTATCAGCATCCATACTGTTTTCCAATTATTTATTTCTCTATTATTATTGTATGGATGCTGATTCAGCATCCATACAATAATAAAGAAATAACTGGAAAACATAGTTTGGACTCCGAGCATCCATACAATAATAAAGAAATAACTGGAAAACATAGTTTGCATGCTGAGCATCCATACTATGTTTTCCAATTATTTCTTTATTGTATGGATGCTGACTCAGCATCCATACATTAATAATAAAGATTTGGAAAACAACGCAACACACAGCCATTAAGAAGAAGTGTCATTTCTTCAGAGCATCTGTGGGGCATCCTGAAACGGAAGGTGGAGGTGCGCAAGGTCTCTAACATCCACCAGCTCTGTGACGTCATCATGGAGGAGTGAAAGAGGATTCCAGTGGCAACCTGTGAAGCTCTGGTGAACTCTATGCCCAAGAGGGTTAAGGCAGTGCTGGAAAATAATGGTGGCCACACAAAATATTGACACTTTGGGCCCCATTTGGCCATTATCACTTAGGGGTGTACTCACTTTTGTTGCCAGCAGTTTAGACATTAATGGCTGTGTGTTGCGTTATTTTGAGGGGACAGCACATTTACACTGTCATACAAGCTGTAGACTCACTACTTTACATTGTAGCCAAGTGTCATTTCTTCAGTGTTGTCACATGAAAAGATATACTTAAATATCTACAAAATGTGAGGGGGTGTACTCATTTCTGTGGCATACTGTATATAAGGCAGGGCTCCCTCCTTCAGACAAGCTGCTGGAGAAGAGAGCAGGAAAAAAGCACACGGAAACACAGAGCCTAATACATTTATCAGTTTTGGGCTAACCCCTTACACAGATGAAGTCCATCCAGCAGACTCCATCTCTTATCTAGAGCTCCACAGGCTTGGAGCAGCTGTATATTACCTAGTCATAACAAAATGAAGAACTCCGTGTGTGTATGTTGTTATGTGATGTGTAACAAAAACATTCATTCAGACATAATTCTTACACAAGATTAAAACAAGAAAACAATTGGTGTCATGGCTTACTACTAACCTTGAAACAGAGCAGACTAGAGCAGACTTCCATTCATTTGAATGGGGCAAGATTTTCAAAATAAAACTAAATATTTCAAAAGTATGAAGTTTAGAAAACCTCTGAAGAGAAGGATGAATGTCCTTGAAGAGCTGAACATTTTGATAGCTGAAATAGTGTTGAAGTAGAATTTCCCCATTCATTTGAATGGGGCAAGATTTTCAAAATAAAGCTACAGCATCCACACAATAATAATAAATAAAGAACAGAATAGCACACAATAAATAGAGAACCGGAGAGCATAGTGTGGATGCTTTACAGGCTCCACACAACAATAATAATAATAATAATGATAATAATAGTAAATAAAGAACAGGAGAGCATATATTTAAGCCCAAATGTTGTACATACATTTTGGCACTGAAGGCAAATGCAGAGTCACTAGAGGTTTTCCTTTTTCATATTAGCTGAGATGCTGCCTTAACTCCCTCTACATGGTTCATTCTCAACAATGATATAGTCTAGCAATCTAGCCATCCCTGGTAGGCTAGTGGTTCTCACCGCAGCACGCCGGGTTTGAATCAGGGTTGCGTCAGGAAGGGCATCAAGCGTAAAACACATGCTAAATATCAACATGTGAGTTGTCAGTGTGACAATCCGCTGTGGCGACCCCTAAACAGGAAAAGCCGAAAGTGACTTTCTTCTATATAGTCTAGGAAGTCACTTTCGGCTTTTTACACCAGATGCCCTTCCTGACGCAACCTGGATTTGAACCCTGGGCGCTGCGGCGAGAGCACTGCGCCTTAACCACTAATATAGTCTAGCAATCTGTAATGGTCCAAGCAACTTTTATTATCGTAACAAGTAGATTTCATTGATTATCTAATTCTATACTTTGACTTAACTAAAAATAAAATACTTGTAATGGAGTATTTTTACAGTGTGGTGTTACTGCTGTTACTTGGTTATTGGATTTGAATATTTCTTCCACAACTGGCTGCACAAACCCATAAATGTGCCTGCATCAAACTAACTGAACTAACTGAAAACAATATTGCATGAAAATTAAAATGTACAGGTAGTATGTATTATATACAAATAGTATGGCTAATAGTGTATAGTAGTATTATAATACTGTCTCTTATGTTATATGTAAATCCTTATTATGTCAATCCAGTTCTTATTCTATTCTGTTCTATTTTATTTTTATTCTACTTTATTCTATTTTAGTCCTGGGTCTTCCCCGGGGCCTCCTCCCGGTGGGACATGCCTGGAACACCTTCCTAGGAAGGCGCCCAGGAGGCATCCGAAACAGATGCCCGAGCCACCTCAGCTGGCTCCTCTCGATGTGGAGGAGCAGCGGTTCTACTCTGAGCTCCTCCCGGGTGACCGAGCTCCTCACCCTATCTCTAAGGGTGCGCCCGGCCACCCTGCGGAGAAAGCTCATTTTGGCCGCCTGTATCTGGGATCTTGCCCTTTCGGTCATGACCCAAAGTTCATGACCATAGGTGAGGGTCGGAACGTAGATTGACCAGTAAATCGAGAGCTTCGCCTTATGGCTCAGCTCCTTCTTCACCACGACGGATCGGTACATCGACCGCATTGCTGCAGAAGCTGCACCGATCCGCCTGTCAATCTCCCGTTCCATCCTTCCCTCACTCGTGGTGGCATTACGTGATCAAATCCTATTCTGTCCTTACAAATGTGTCTGTGTGCTGAGTTCTCAATGTGGTTTGTACGGCCCCTAATGTTTTGACAAGAATTTACTTCACTTAGGAGTTTTTCCTTCTTTTCCACCCATCTATAAATATAAATACAGCTGGAAAATAATTTAGCAAAGCAACACTGATGAATCCCCAAATGCACCACTTTTGAAAAGTGCAGACACATATAAACTATACTATACTACACGCTGGAGGGACTATGTCTCTCGGCTGGCCCGGGGACGCCCCGGCACTCCCCC
>NW_018128271.1:141908-146217 GCF_001952655.1 Monopterus albus | reverse complement strand
AGGGAGGTCTGGGCATCTTTGCTTAGACTGCTGCCCCCGCGACCCGGCCCCGGATAAGCGGAAGAAAATGGATGGATGGATGGATTCTATTTTAGTTCCTAAATGTTATGGCACCCAATACTAGGTGAGAGAGAAACGGTATTTTGAGTTTCTGTATGTCCTGCACATATGGTGAATTAACAATAAAGTCCTTGAGCCTTGAACCTAGTATGCATGTATTAACTGTAAGCTTAGAAGTAAGTATATCATATTTACACCAGAGGGTGCTATTGTACCAAAACTGTGTAAAGGACGGTTTTGTGCAGCTCTATGCATGTGTGCTTGTTTGTGTGCATGTAAGGCCTTTTTCATCTTAGAGGTCTTAAATTTGTGTTCAGTTTAAAGAATAATGTAGAATCAGCTTTTTATACACTGATCTTGAACAAAAAACACTCTCTGGTAGAATTGTTCTCTTTACAGTATGTTTCAACTCATTCAGTGCATTGGTCCTTTAGCCTGACTAGAAGTGTGTTAAACATTGTAAAGACCCTTTAGTTTTTGTCTTAACAGGACAGCATTTAGAATATTCTTCATAATTCCCATGTTAAAAATTTGTATTTGTTTTCTCCCGAGAAAGTTCAACCATCTTACTCATATCAGCTGCAAAATGACATTGCAGTATCAGGAATCAGCATGTAGTAATTTATTTTCAGTTGTCAAAATTATTCCTTATTACAGTATATACTTAAGATTAGGATTAAAATATTTAACAGTAATTTTCTACTGCAAACACTCCACATAGAGCATAGATCAGAAGTAGGTTCAGTCAAAATTAGGTTCATTGGTTTCACTGCTAGCAGCACTTCAGATATAGCCTTGGGATTCCTTTGGATTCCCTTTTTATGTGTTCCTTCATAAAACACACCCCCTGATGGTTTGGTTTTCATTGTAGCTGACTGAACAAGGCTTCACATCACTCTTCTTGCCCACAGATGTCTGTCTGCAGGCATAAATACATCTCTGCTAGTCTGTATCTGCCTGTGAAAACACTGCACATTTTTGAATTAAGCATCTTGTTCATGCCCCAGAGTAAAGTCCCATGAGTGATGACTGAGATTACTTTGTGTTGCTAGGCTTCTGTGCTTTGTGTTGGTGGATTATTACAGGGACATACAGGAGTTAGTGCAGATTGTCAACACTATTAATGTCTCCGAAATGTATTTTAAAAATGCCTATGTTTCCAAAAAGGTTTCCTTAGTGTTTAGAAAGATTGTGATTGTGTTAGGTTGCTGTTATTGTTACCATGTGAGAACCCAAATGATACAAAAATAGATATGTTCTTACAAATGATCAAACACAGTAGAGGCCAGTGTCATTACCATTTTAAACTGCTTTGTTTGTCATTACATACAGTGCCTTGCGAAAGTATTCGGCCCCCTTGAACTTTGCGACCTTTTGCCACATTTCAGGCTTCAAACATAAAGATATAAAACTGTAATTTTTTGTGAAGAATCAACAACAAGTGGGACACAATCATGAAGTGGAACGAAATTTATTGGATATTTCAAACTTTTTTAACAAATAAAAAACTGAATAATTGGGCGTGCAAAATTATTCAGCCCCTTTACTTTCAGTGCAGCAAACTCTCTCCAGAAGTTCAGTGAGGATCTCTGAATGATCCAATGTTGACCTAAATGTTATGTTTGAAGCCTGAAATGTGGCAAAAGGTCGCAAAGTTCAAGGGGACCGAATACTTACACAAGGCACTGTATGTTATGGAGTAACACACTCCATAACCCTGGCTAATGTTCCAAGATTATGGATCAGAGTCTTCACAGGTAATGAGAATGTGGTCATAGTGGTACATTGAAACAAACTGTAGTTTACAGCACTACACAAGTGGAGGAGTTTGCAAATGGTTTTCTTTTTAGCCCCACAAGCTGCATGGCTTTAGGCAATGTAGATACTGTATGTCTGCCTGGTCCAGGCTAAAAACATTTTGTAGAGATTTACAGTCCCAAGTCCTAATAACTTTAGTGATCCAGTGATGTTTCCTCGAGTGCCACCATGAGGTTGACATGTGTTTTAGTGAAATGTCTCTGCAACTACCAGATGGACTGCAATGAAATTTGGTACATAGGCTACATGTTCCCTTCAGAATTAATTATAATAACACTAAAGATTTAAAGATCACCACCATTTGCTCAAAATGTGCACTCTCCCATTAGTTTAGTTTATGACTAAATACCTGCAAAACAAATGTGATTTCCACCAGCCTCAGGTGAACATTGTGTTTAATGCTAATTAGCATCCATTAACAGGCTAAACTAAAATGACAGCTGTGTCTAAAAGCACTCCCTTGTTCACTCACTCACTCACAACTCCCCATGTAATAAACTCTAAAGTGAGCACTGAATAAAAATCATTTAGTAGTGTACATGCCAGGAACACTTTCTCTTTCACTATCAAAACTTTTTAGGGCACTGTACAGAATAATACAATAAGGTTTGGACAAAAATTGAACAAAATTTGAAATCTTATGATACTTTGGTTTATGGTCAAATACCTGCAAAACCTTCCCATTAGTCTCAGCTGTGTGTGATGCTAATTAACAGTATAGTAGTATGCTGACTCACTAAAAACTCACCAAATTGAAAGTCTCCTAATTGCCGGGTAGTATGAAGGACCTGTGGGGTCTACTTCTAGAAAACCTTTCAGCAAAGTTAATCCTGCTGTGAAATAAACAGGAAAGTAACAACTAAAGGCTTTTAAAAACTGTCATAACAGGCTTGCAGATTTGCAGGTGCCTTATTTATTGTGCCTGTAAATTTTATGGGCATATCATACTGATATTCAGTGCTAAACTGTGTCCTAGTTTTGGGATGTGTTGTGTATTATGCAACGAAACAAGTGTCTAAGCTGCAAAAGTTTCATTCATTCATGTGAAACTGCGGAAGCAGAAGATTTTAGAACTGAAAATGCCAGACATATACAGTGGCAGCATTTTCTTATTTCTCACATTTGCTCCACACAGACACATTAGTAAAATGACAAAAATAATTCCCATAAATCTTTGCTTTGCTTAATCAACAATCCACATGAAGGAGAGGGAGCTGAACCAGATTTTAGGAGGTTCATCTTTCAGGAGGAGCATTCTTGAGTGACAACTACCCTTTTTGCCTTCAGCAGGTAATAAAAACATACCATCATCCCTGTTGCAGAGTCATGTGATTCCAGTTTCAACTTGTAAAGCTGCAGACAGTCAGTCTCATAGGATTTTAAGTCTCATTTGATTCAGGACTACATGGAAATTATAATAAGATTAAGGAGTTCTGAGACTTTGGCACTAAAAAGAACATGCACCAGGTTTAAATAATAACTCGACTGATGCTGAAGAAGTTTATAGTTACAGAATTTTACATCCCACTTTGAAGAGACCTCTGCCAGAAAAGAGACTTAACTCTCAGGTTATCGTAATTTCCGGACTATAAGCCGCTACTTTTTTCACACACATTGAACCCTGCGGCTTAAACAATGATGCGGCTAATTTATGGATTTTTACGGGCTAATGAGCTTCATACCGCCAATACAGTAAGCTGGATTGAACAACACAGATGCCCTGTACAGGAAGGGCCAGAGCCACCTCCACTTGTTGAGGAGACTGAGGTCCTTTGGTGTGTGGGGGGCACTCCTTCAGACATTTTATGATTCTGTGGTGGCATCTGCAGTTTTTTACGCTGTTGTGGGTTGGGCAGGAGGTAGCCAGTCAGGGACAGAAAGAGATTCAACAAGCTGGTCAAGAGAGCTGGTTCTGTCCTGGACTGCTCTTTGGATTCCATAGAGGAGGTGGCAGACAGAAGGATGCTGGTAAAACTAACATCCATAATACATAACCCCTCCCATCCTCTGCACCACACAGTAGAGGCTCTGAGCAGTTCTTTTAGCACGAGACTGTAACATCCCCAGTGAAGAAGGAGCGTTACCGCAGGTGATTCCTCCCCACAACAATCAGACTGTACAACACATCACTGCAGTGATAAGATAGGTGAAATTATGAGGGACTATGCAATAATCTACTGTGGTGCAATATTTCAGCTCCTGGGGGTGAAATGCATTGTAAATAGGCTCATGTGTAATAGCTTGTTCATGATCTCTCTCAAATAATGTACATTGGTAGGTAGGTAGGTACTTTATTGATCCCACAGTGGGGAAATTGCCCTGCTTTAGGTATTTTTGAGTAGTTGCTCAGCGATCACGGTGGCACAGTGGTTGGCACTGTTGCCTCACAGCGAGAAAGTTCCAGGTTCGGGCCCCACCCCGGGCCTTTCTG
>NW_018128271.1:131980-141683 GCF_001952655.1 Monopterus albus | reverse complement strand
CATTATCAATTTGCTTATACCTAGTACATGCTTGAACGGAGTAGGAAGAAGTTAGACTTATCTAGTCCTACCCCATAACATCATCTTACCATCATTGGTTTGCAAGCAGTATCTCTACATAGATAATTTTGTTCTACACCACACAAGTAATATACTAAAAAATTATTGTTCTTGATTTCCTGATTGTTTAGTCTCTACTGCTGTTCCTGATTGTCTCCAGTGCTGCTTTGTTTGTTTTTAGGTGTCTTTGATTTTCTTATTTGTGCTGTGTAAAATGTAACGTTCTGATGACGGTACTTTTATAATCCTTGTGCGTATCGGTCCTACGTACTTACGTACGCATGCACCGTGTGGAGTGGCAGCAAGTTACAGTAGCTGTGTCCTTGTGTTCTTTTCCATGTTTTTATTAAGTTCTATTCTTATGTGTCTGTTCTTATGGTGGTGTCTGTTCTTATGGTGTTATGTTGGTTGTTCTCTATTTCTGCTGTAACACAGAAATTTCCCCACCGTGGGATCAATAAAGTACCTACTATACTCTAAAATGAAGGGGGCAGGGTTTATGATCTACAGTATACTGCAATTGACTTGTGGCAACTTCATTTCCTCCATCTTTAGGTAAAGCTGTTTCAGCAATTGATTTCAGGCATTTTCAGGACAATCTTTCAATTTTTATTAGCATTCACACGCATTTTCGACAGGAAATGCATTTCTCTAGTTTATTGTATGGATTCAGCATCCATACTATGTTTTCCAATTATTTTATTTCTTTATTATTATTATTATTGTTATGTGCCGTTTGCACCTGTCAGTGAGCGAACGAGAAAGAGGCGGACCCAGGTAGCCGACTTCGGTGCAAGCAGTGCTTTATTATATACAGTGAAGATGAGAGTACAAATACACAGAGAGAAATAGTTCGTAGTCCTGTCGATGAGTAGTAACCGGGTGTTGACCAACAGCAGGAGGCGAGGAGATGGAGAGCTGGGCCGAGCTGGTTATCCTGTTTTTTTATTGTGTGGATCCTATAGCATCCACACTATGTTTTCCTCTTATTGTACGGATACTGAAAAGCATCCATCCATACATACATATAGCATCCATACTATATTATCCTGGTCCTTATTATTATTATTCTCATTTATTTCGTATCAAAGGTATACTACTACTCACAAGTTTTCTAAACTTCATACATTTTAAATATTTTTCTTTATTTTGAAAATCTTGCCCCATTCAAATGAATGGGAAAATTCTTCAGCACACTTTCAGCTATTTCAGCTATCAAAATGTTCAGCTTTTCAAGGACATTCATACTACTATTCAGAAGTTTTCTAAACTTCATACATTTTAAACATTTAGCTTTATTTTGAAAATCTTGCCCTATTCAAATGAATGGCAAACATTTACTTCAGCATACTTTCAGCTATTTCAGCTATCAAAATGTTCAGCTATTCAAGAACATTCATACTACTATTCAGAACTTTTCAAAACTTCATACTTTTGAAATATTCAGCTTTATTTTGAAAATCTTGCCCCATTCAAATGAATGGAAAAATTCTACTTCAGCATAATTTCAGTTATCAAAATGTTCAGCTTGATACCTGACTACCCATTGACTTGTATTGCAAAAAATAAAGCTGAATAGATTAAAATGTATAAATGTTATTAAAAAAATGCCCCATTTAAATGAATGGAAAAATTCAGGTTTTTCTTCAGAGTTTTTCTAACCTTCATACTTTTGACATATTTAGCTTTATTTTGAAATTCCAACTTCAGCATACTTTCAGCTAGCAAAACCATTCAGGTGTCAAAATGTTCAGCATTTTATGATTTGCAGGGTGATCTTTCAGCACTCAGCATCCATACACATTTTCTTTAGAAAATGCAGTTTTCTAGTTATTATTATTCTGTGATTTTCCACCCTTTTTCTGGTACTTAATAAGTCCAGCTTACTTTCAGCTATACAGGCCATTGAGGTCTCTATCTGTTCAACTCTTCAAGGACATCCCTGCTTGTACTCAACTTTTTTTTATAACATTTATACTTTTTAATCTATTCAGCTTTATTTTTTGCAATACACGTCAATGGGTAGTCAGGTATCAAAATATTCAGCTCTTCAAGGACAGTCATTTCTAAACTTCATACTTTTGAAATATTCAGCTTTATTTTGAAAAGCTTGCCCCATTTAAATGAATGGAAAAATTCTACTTCAGCATAATTTCAGTTATCAAAATGTTGGGAAAATTCTACACTCAGCATACTTTCAGCTATTTCGGGTATCAAAATGTTCAGCTCTCCAAGTACATTCATGCTTCTCTTCAGAATTTTTCTAAATCTCATACCTTTGAAATATTTATCTTTATTTTGAAAATTTTGCCCCATTCAAATGATTCGGAATATTCAAATTCAGCATACATTCAGCTATTTCAGGGATCCAAATTATCAGCTGCTCAAGCACATTCATGCTTCTATTAACAATTTTTCAAAACATCACACATTTAAAATATTTAGCTTTATTCTGAAAGGTTTGCCCCTTTCAAATGAATGGGGAAATCCTACTTAAGCATTCTTTCAGGTATCAAAATGTTCAAGTCTCCCAGGGCATTCATTGTTCGACTCAGAATTCGGATTTAGAAGACCTACCTGTGATCAGGCTTTTAGTAAACTTTCTGATGATTTTAAACAGTCCTCTACTGTCTTCACTTCTTGTGCTTCCAACAAAAGAATTGGGCTAATTTCTAACAGTGCTATTGGACTATTTTCACATCTTAATAAACTCAGCATACCTTCAGCTAGAAAAGCCATTCAGGTATCAAAATGTTCAGTTCTTCAAGGCCATTCCTACTTTATTGCATCTCATCTTTCAGATTATTCAACAAAGAACTTCAGCCATTTCTTCTCAACTATTTCAACAAAGAACTTCAGCCATTTCTTCTCATCTTTCAGCTGTTTCAGCAATTGATTTCAGGCATTTTCAGGATGATCTTTCAGCTTATTAGCATCCACACGCATTTCCGTAAGGAAATGCATTTCTCTTGTTTCCATTGCATTGATTTTTATTCTGGAAGATGTTTTATTATGAAAAGCAACAGGATTTTCTCCGACGTATCATCCACCTGTGACCCTTAATACGTGAAGACGCATGTGTCGGTCACAACGTTTGATACGTTGCAAAAAAAAAAAAAAAGCCCGCAAACTAGCAAAAATGAGTAAAAAACAAACGTCTTTGAAGAGCTTCTTTTGAAAGGGGAAAAGGTGAGCCAGAAGAGGAGCCCCACGACCTCCAAGAAAAAGAACGCTTCCTTTAACAGACAATATCAGGAATCATACTTAAAATACAGGTTTATCGCAACAGGTGACTCTCACGCACTAAGGCCGCTTTGCATGTCTGTGCAACAAGAGGATCAGCTGCTGGAGATCGCAAATGATGGTGACCTTAAGCATATGTTTGAGACAACAACTCTGCCGATGTTGTGGATGAAAATCAAGGCAGAATATCCTGAAATCGCCACAAGAGCACTGAAAACCCTGCTACCATTTCCAACATCCTATCTCTGTGAAACGGGCTTTTCTGCAGTGACAGCAACCAAGACAAAATTACGGAGCAGACTGGACATAAGGAGCATATTGCGTGTGTCATTGTCTCCCATCAGCCCTAGATTGGACCATCTCGTTGCAGGGAAGCAAGCCCAGGGCTCCCGCTGACTTGGCATTATGGTGAGTTGATATAGTGTAGAATTATTGTAATTGCCTAGTATAAAGTGTAATTGTTGTTCAGATTACATACTATGAACTGACAAAGGTTTTTGTTGGAACCATCACGCCTCTACCTGCTCCGTGGAAAACTTTTCATGCATGAAACTGGTCCGTGGTACAAAAAAGGTTGGGGTAGTCTACGCTATAACCAGTTACATTTTGTCTACCTATATTAAAATCAGCCTTAAAAGAAAATCATCATGTCATTATGAAGCCCCTTACTGTCCAGACATGTAGTATTACCAGGGACAGTATCTTGATGTTCTCAATGAAAGATGTGGCCCTGCAAAATAAAAAAACTGATAAAGCCCTGTTTTGATCCCAACTGACTGAGTGGAAAAAAAATAAACTGCTTTTATTCTCGAGGGCTGTCCTTTCTGTTCCTGTTTTAAATAGCATGGCTGGCAAGGTAGATAAAGGGAAAAAGGCACTCATTGCTATCATAACAAGGGGCTTCTGGAGTGTGTTAAGCTGCCTCTCCACCCACCCCTCCCACACTCTCCCAAAAACGTGAGTGAATGAGTTTAAAGAAGGGCTGTCCTTCTTTTCATTTACTGCAAGCTGAGAAGGGCTCAGCTTTGAGCTCATGAGAATACCCTCCAAACGTTTGGCTACACACTGCTGCTGCTACATGGTATCTGTTTGACCTCCAGACTCTCAGCTAAGATTCAACCACTGCCAGAGGGCAATTGATGCTCAGGACATGGGACCAAAGTAAATGAAGTCTCCTTTTCCCTATTTGCATTTTCTTTCAGAATTTCTTCACTGCTTGGAGAACTACACAGAGCTGATCACATAGGAGACCTTATTCAGCAAAATTGTGAGTCATGCACGCATGCTAAAGCTTGTTTTGTGAGTGTGTTCAAGTGTTTTGGAAGATATTAAAATATGAGCATGAGGCTGGATCTTTTTATCTATGTCTGTGTTCACTTTAGCTCTCAGGGAAGTCATGGCCACCTTACTGCACTGGCTCCTGCTGCTGTGGGGAATCCAGGGTCTTTGGGCACAGGACTATGAAGAAGACTATGAAGAAGAGGTGGTGACCACCAAGAAGAAGAACAAACTATATTCACCTAATTCCATACCACAAAATGGCAAATGTAAGACCAAAGACATTTGACATTTTTCTGGGGAATAAGTCCGTTAGTTGGCTCTTTTCCAGTGATGTACTTGCCTGAAAAAAAAATGTTGCGGAATTTGTGCAGGTGTCAGAAAGGTGCTACCACAGTTGTAAAAACTGAACATGATACTCAGTGAGCACTTTGCTGGAGGATGCATATCTCTCAGAGCCATCCATCTCCTGTGTGACCGTTCAGTGCTCTGTTCCTAAAATGTTTTATTCTCTCAGAATCCTGTTTCCCCAGGCACATTCTGTCTGATATGTCTCCACCTAGACTGTGATTTATCCTCAGCCTTTATTAGATATGTGACCTTCCATTGCTGAAGGTTGGTGCAGCAACTTGACCTACTTTTATTTTCACTTCAAAAGTATTGTCACATCATGAACATATCACACTTTTATTGAAAGAAATCAGCCTTTAGTGCAAAATGGTCAATAAATCATCACTTCTGAAGGCTCCACAGAAATGTCTCCCCAGCTCATGAAATCTATTTAGTTATGATCACTTGGGTCATTTTGGCTCTACATGAAAGTAAAAAATTATATACATGTATCTTGGAAACAGAAAATACAGGAAAAACACATTGTGTGCAGCTTTCTTGCTGGTTGGCTGTGCCCCAGGTGTGTTATGAAGCCAGAGTCTTTCAGAGTCCTTTAAATGCTGTTTGATAAACTCCAAACATGTCCGTGCAAATTCTCAGTCGTCCAGGTCATAGTAAGCTGAAAAAAACGCAGAAAACAACAACAACAATTCCAACATTCCAGCATGTGCTGGAAGTTAACAAGGTTTTTCTTGTCCCTTGTTTTTCAATGTCCTCTAACCACTCAGTCCTTAGAGGACATTGTTGGCTACCAAAAGACTGGAACTGCAACATATCAGTTGTTAGGGGACATTGTTGGCTGTCGAAGGACTGAAACAAAACCCCAAGGGATAAATATCTCCTGCTCAACACCAGTCGGACAGAACTGATGAAGCCTCTTGGATGAGAGGTGAAATGTCTTCTACCTAAAACTACATCCAGATGATTTTTTTCTCTGTTTTTTCAGCAAACTCCAAACAGTTGTCATCTGTCTCTTACTGAAGGCCTGATTGGTAGAGAGAGAGAGCGCTGCTGAGATGGTCACCCTCCAAATCTGTTACCTTCAAACAGTGCTGGGCCAGCTGTTTCTGCCAGTCTTGCTGCTAAGCTAACTGGTTACAGCTTCATTTTTAGCTTACAAACGAGTGGTTTCTTGTAACTCTCTGCAAGAAAGTGCATTAATATTTCTCAGAATGTTGAGCTGTTATTTATTATATTGTTAATAAATGACTAACTCCTGTTTCTTTGCAGCACTTAACAATGAAGACTGCACTTTGGAGTTAGCCTTTCTCATCGACAGCTCAGAGAGCGCCAAGGACAACCATGCCCAGGAGAAGCATTTTGTCTCAGACCTGATTGACCGGCTACAGGACATGAGGCTGCAGACCGGCCAAGGGCTCAGCTTTCGTGCAGCCCTCCTTCAGTACAGTAGCCATGTTATCATAGAGCAGACCTTCAAACAGTGGAGAGGTGCCAATGACTTCAAGGGCCGAATCGCTCCCATTGCATACATTGGCCACGGTACATACACCACCTATGCTATCACCAACCTCACTCGAATCTACTTGGAAGAGTCTGATCCCAGCAGCATCAAAGTGGCCATTCTGCTCTTTGACGGCATCTCCCATCCCAGGAACCCAGACGTATTTTCAGCCGTGGCTGATGCCAAGAACCAGGGTGTTCGTTTCTTCACCATAGGCATCACACCGGAAGCCAACGAGCCCACCAATGTAGCTCAGCTGCGGCTAATTGCTAACTCGCCAGCTTCCCGCTACCTTCACAACCTGCAGGACAAGATCATTGTAGAAAAAGTCATTAAGGAGATTGTGAGTAAAAATAAACTTGCTTGTTTCATTTCCTGTTATATGCAAAATTATAGACTTGACTCTTATGAAACTGCTTTGGCATTTACTTTTACGTCCTTATGGTCACTTGTGTCCACAATAGCCACTGTTTAACACAACTTACAAAATCTTGTTTTAAGTATGATTATAGTCCTGCTCTATATTTCTTGAACTCTGCTCAAAAAGTCATTGTAATAGAGATCTTTGTCATTAACAAAAATTACTCTCAAGATTGTGTAAATCACTTTTAAGTCAGTTTTCTAAATATATTTTTATCAAAGTAAGACTGAAGATATGTGACAGATGTTAATAAATTTCATGTATGTTTGATAATTTCTTATTACCAGAGGACAGAAATTTATAACAGATGGAAGCATCAAATATCCATTATGCAGACATAAGCTAAATGAATAAAATTTTAGCATCATTCACTTCTCTGTGTAACCCAGTACGCACTTCCTCTCTGCTGCCTTGGATACTACCCTTGTTACTACCCACTGCTTTGATTTCTTAGCTTATTGCATCCCTGATGTACACCTGCTACCTGCTGCCATAGTAACTGGTCTTCTGTCATCGCCTAAGTCATCACTGTAAAATGAAATTCACTCCGACATCCACTTTTACATCAGCAGTAGTGTAAAGTATGTAAAGTTATAAAAGTCTTCTTTGTTCATGCATGTGCTGGAAGTTAAAGTTTTTCTTTTTCAATAGTTTGCTGACTTGAGGGATTGGGGTACCTTTCATAAACTGACACCAAATTTCCATTAAGATAATTCAAACATGTGCTGCACAGCAACATCCTGCCAGGCTGTTGGCTATAACATATGCTCTGTATTAAAACTCTATGTGGGAGAATCGGGTGTAGTAAGTGTAAGAACCCAGCAAGAATGTACACACACTACATCATTCAGCCAGGTACTCACTTCAGGATCAGGTTTACTATTCACCCAGGTGGTACACATTCAAAAACAATAAGAGAAAACTTTTATATGAAACTTCTACAGCATTGAACCTGAAAGCCTGCATTCTGCTGGCTTCAGTCGGGCTTTCATCTCATTGCCCTATGCGGGCAGCATCTGTATGTCATAAACATGTGCGCCGCTGTCTCAGCTGAGTCTTTTATCTTTACAGTAACAGCATCCAACTGTATCCTGACAAGAGTGTCTGCACTGTCTTCAGACCCCCCTCCCTACTAGGGAAACATCCCCTGGTTGCTTAGCAAGGCTCTTTTACTGATCAGCGCATGTGGTTTGTGTTCAGTCTTACTGGAATTTTGACCAGTCCCCCTTGTGTATGAATGTGGGTAACTTTAAAGAAAAAGGCAAAAAAGAAAATCAGGGTTTTGGCCAGAGGTGTCTGTTTTGAGAGGAAATGTGGGATAGGAGTCCACTTGCATAATAAGCTAGAGGAGGTTCAAGGCTATTTGACAAAGTGAACCCAGGCCAGCAGTGAATGAGTTTATTTGGGTGCTTGAGTAACAGGTATTTGCAGTTTCCTCTGAATCTTACAGTGTAATGTAGATAACAAAATAAAAGCTTGGCTCACATTGAAAGGATAATTTTTATGATCTTTTTTCTGTAACATCAACCATATGGAGGAAATCCAACAACCTCTTCACCTTCTTGTGTTTTTTTGCTCCACAGACGGCGCTGGCGGATGAAGGGGTACGTTTTCTTTTTGTACATATCTTGATTTATTTACTCATATGGCTTCTCTAACACTTCTTTCCCTGTCTTTGAAGTGTCCCTTAGCGCAGAGCAAATGTGTGTGCGAGAAGGGTGAGAGGGGACCTAGCGGCCCTCCCGTAAGTATTCCTGCTACACAGAATTTGCTTGTGAAGCTCTAAAAGTGTTTAATTTACTGTATAATCAGTGAATAAATACTTAGAAATTTGTTTCTATTTTCAAAATAACTGGACTTGTTTATTTCAAAATATTACTTGTCATATGACTGTCACTTTTTATGTTTTTTTTTTTTTTTTACCTCCGTTTCATCTTTCACCATATTACATGTCCCCTGCCTCTAAGTTAGCACACTGATCAACAGATATTATTTCCAGATTTAGCAGGTTAGCTCCTGTAAGCTATGGTTATTTAGCCAGGCTGCACATGCTACCTGCCTAGCTGGCTAACTAGCTAGACAGGGTTGTAAGCATGGTTTTTCACTCAGCATCAATGAAGAGAAAGTGTTAGCTGGTTATCATTAGTTGCTTATCTGGTTGAAGAGCTGTAGCCAGCGTGAGCTAGCTAACACTGTTAACTATTCGCTTTGCAGCTGGATAATAACCCAATGTTGTGTTCACCTCATATAATTTTAACAGTGATTACAAGAGAGCGGAAAGTCCAGCTAACTAATTCTGACTTGTAATTAGTTTAGTTTAGTTTATTTCAAGCATGTAAAAAATAAAATAGCATTACAGAAATAAAATTGTGAGAAAAGAAAAAAAAGGTAGTGCATATACAATACAAGAAGAAAAAACTAATAACAATATAAAGACAAAATAGTATACAATTCAGTCATATCACATTCATGAAGTAAATTACAAATACTACCACCATTGCATGCTTGAAAGGGAGTAGAAAGAAGTACAGACTTATCTAGTTCTACCCCCTTTCTTAGACCATGGTATAATTATGCCAGTGCCATCGATCCCGCCAACAACCAGCCAAACCCCCAAAAACTGCCAAGAACCAGCCCCGACATGCACCCAACATCCAGCACCAAACAACCTACACCACGGTGACTCTACTTGCACTCTAACACAAATTCGTCATTGCACACACAGATCGTCATGTACTAACTATATGAAATAACATTGTTAAGTAACTCAATACAAAAACAACATTCACTTAATCAACACCTCTCACATCCACAAGATTAAGACAAAGTCTATACATTAATTTTATTAT
>NW_018128271.1:127525-131226 GCF_001952655.1 Monopterus albus | reverse complement strand
ATATATCATTGATGTATAATATAAAGAGTTTAGGACCCAAAACTGACCCTTGGGGGACACCACATACAATGTCCAAATGTTTTGACTGGTACTCACCTAACTTCACAAATTGACGTCTATTTGTCAAGTCGCTTCTAACCCAATTTAAAACCATCCCTCTAATCTCATACCTTTCTAATTTGTCAATTAGTGTTTCATGATTAATTGTATCAAATGCTTTTTTTAGATCAATAAATATTCCCAACGTATGTTTTTTATTATCCATGGTACTAGTGACATCTTCTATCAGTTCAGTTATAGCCAGAGATGTTGATCGATTCGATTCGAAACCATATTGACTTTCCGTAAGAATTTTATATTTGTCTATTAATTTATCCGGTTTGTCATTAAAGAGTTTTTCTAAGATTTTTGAAAATTGTGATAGCAGAGAAATAGGTCTATAATTTGTGAAGTTGTGCTTGTCCCCAGATTTGTACAATGGAATAACTTTAGCTATTTTCATGCTGTTGGGAAACTGCCCAGTTTGAAATGACAAATTAAAAATGTGCGATAGTGGTTTGTTTTACAGTAGTCATATTTATTGTTACTACAAGGGTTAACCACCTTGGAATAATGAGTGAACACTCCCCAGTCGGAATTAGAGTTTTGTTTTTCCTGTTCTTCCAATTCTGCTGACGTGAATTTCATTACAAGCTCACAACCAAGCCTGACCTGTTAGCCAGCTAGGTATATAGCTTTAGCAGCCTTGGTTAGCTAAAAAAGGGAGAGGTTTAGTTACAGTGTCTGTGTACTGAGAACACAGTGTACTGTGCAATCTGAAATACAATAGAAAGTCAATTTCGGCTTTTCCCGTTTAGGGGTCGCCACAGTGAATCGTCACACTGACGACTCGTATGTTGACATTTGGCACATGTTTTATGCCGGGTGCCCTTCCTGACGCAACACTGATTCGAACCACTAGCCTACCAGGGACTGCATTCTGAAGTGAAATAAAATAATGAAAGTAAAGTAAAGAAGGCATGAACTACACATTTTATGCATTTAAACTCTGGTATTACAAAAATAAGCGGTTTAGTGTTCTTGTACAGCATATTGATACTCTGACTTAACACCGAGTTAAACCATAGTCAATGAAGAGGGTCGTAGCAAGATTAAAACATTTACTGTCCATTCTTCATATAACATCATGGTAAAAACTGCAAATAAACAATACAATAAACATTGTGTCAGTTATACGTATTTAACCAATACTATAAATGGTGGTACACTTCAGCACACATACACACATTCAAATGCATAGTATCAGCTAGCTTATGCACAACTGTAAATAAACTTCCTCAACATCGGATCTAACTCTTTTTAACACAATCGTAGCAAATGTTAACTATACTATGTCAACTGACACATATAAGAACATACGGCATTGCTTCTATCATGTTTCCTAGCAGACGAGAATGGATACACATGCCGCAACCAAGAGCCTTATGCCCACCATTTTTCTTCCTAACGGGAAATCGCTCAACTGGAAGTGACATCATCATTTGGCGCCAATTAATGAATAGATTTAGCGTTATTATTTCTTTTTACATATGTAATTATTAACCTTGCTCTTCACCAAAAACAGATAACAACAACAACTTCAACAAATAATTAGCTAAATTAAATGCCTTAGAGGCAACACAAGTGGTGAAATGACATAATATGGGGTTTTATTAATTTCTTCTAATTGTTTGCCTATTTATTTTACACAGTTGATTCACGATTCTATATTTCTTTTCTTTTTCCTGTCACAATAGATTTTGGGATTCTATATTAACCATCTCATGATACTTAATAACTGAAAACCACATATGTTGTTCTGCTATCTCTAAATAACAACTGCTCCCCAACTTGATGCACACTAGAGGACAGTAGCGCTGACAAAGGCTCCCTTGATGTTAATAGGATATGTAATTTAGGGTTTTTGAGAGGCTGTTTCCCTGCAGCAGTGGGAGTAAAGTGAATGGCTTACATTTGACAGTTTTACTGAGAACAGGCCTAAACAGATATTTACATGGGAAATCAGTAAAGTCATGTCTGTCATTAGAACGCAGCCACTTGTGATTGTCTAAGGACACGTGCTCAGTAGATAAGATGTTACACGCATGACTTTCTTTGCCTGCCAGATATTTGTCATGATATAAATGCTCCTTTTATTACACGGAAAAGGTCAGCCACAATTAGATGTACTGTAGTTATATTGCTTTGATGTATTTTCGCAGGATGAGAACAGAGTAATTGCCCCCTTAAATCTAATGCTCCGAACAAAAGCTGTTTCACATCAGGATAGCAGACATGCACTGACACAGAAGCAGTGTGTGCAGGCAGAGACATGCAGAGCTCTGACTCATCTACTCTCAGACTCAATGGCCTTTATGCATGACTTCAAACATGTTGCTTCCATGAAGCATGGTTTATATGGGTCAAACAAGAAGAAATCTTACAGTCCAAACTTCAGGCTTTGTGTTTCCAGCACAGTGAAAAAACAACTACATTAAAGTGCGAAGCCTCTGCTTGAATTATATATATTTTTCCTATAGACAATATTACATAGCTAACATTTGGAGCAGTTCTGCAGCTTTGACTGCACAACTGTCATGGTTGAATCATCAACACAAAAGATTAACTGTTGAATAGAATATATCTCGTTTGTTGATTGAACAGTTGAAGATACAACCCTGTGTACAAAAAATTGGGGGTGGCAGGGTTAACTATGACTCCCAAGGTGCATTGGAAAAAACATCCAGTCATCAAGCAACAGAGTTTACTGTAGTGTGAGTAAACGATTTGATTATAAATTCAAAGGCCTTTTGAATTTGCCACCATTATGATTCACATCTGTAACTGTAAACTGGCCTCTTGACTATGGCAGCAGCCATCGAGGCTCATGGGTGTTGTATCAGTCAGCTGTTTACCAAACTGACAGATAGAAAAATGATTTCTCAGAACCAGTAAATAACTTTATCAGACACTTGAAAGAGACAAGACAGCAAATAAGAATAATCCTTTAATATTTTGTGTCAGTGTAGTTTATTCTTGGTAGTTCTAGATAGGATATACTGTGTAAGACAAGCTGGGGGATTTATGCTGTCATTGTATGGATGCTGATTCAGCATCCATACAATGTTATCCTGTTCTTTATTGTGTGGATGCAGAGCAGCCACACTCTTGTTATCCTGGTCTTAATTATTGTGTGGATACCCACACTATGTTATCCTGGTCTTTATTGTATGGATGCTGATTCAGCATCCATACTGTTATCCTGGTCTTTCTTATTATTATTATTATTACTACTACTACTACTGCTATTCTGGTTTCTTCTGTCCGTTTTTTGGCACTTAATTTTTTCAGCATACTTTTAGCTATGAAAGTCGTTCAGGTATAGACATGTTCAGCTTTTTAAGGACATTTATGCTATTATTTTTCTTGTTTCTAACCTTTATACTTTTTAAACTATTTAGTCTTTCAACAAAATTTTGCTCCATTCAAATGAATGGGGAAATTCTACTTCAGCATACTTTCAACTATTTCAGCTATCAAAATGTTCAGCTCTTCAAGGACATTAATGCTTCTCTTCAGAGGTTTTCTAAACTTCATACTTTTAAAATATTTAGCTTTATTTTGAAAAAACTGCACCATTCAAATGAATGGGAAAATTTTAC
>NW_018128271.1:121489-122968 GCF_001952655.1 Monopterus albus | reverse complement strand
TCTCTCTCTCTCTCTCTCTCTCTCACTCACTCACTCACTCACTCACTCTCTCACACACACACACACACACACACACTCACTCACACACCTGCTCGTTTTACCTACTTTGTGGGGACGAATGAGACAATTTTCACATCTTTATAAGTATCAAAATATTCAGCTCTCCAAGGACACTCCTGCTTGTATATATTTCATCTCATCCTTCAGATAATTCAAAAAAGAACTTCAGCCAATTCTTCTCAACTATTTCAACAAAGAACTTCAGCCATTTCTTCTCATCTTTCTGCCATTTTGGCTATTGATTTCAGGCATTTTCAGAACAGTGCATTACAAATCTCGCATCCACACATGCATTTTCTTCAGGAAATGCAATTTTTCTAGTTATTATTCTGGGATCTTCTACCCTTTTTTTGGCACTTAATAAATCCAGCATACTTTCAGCTATACAGGCCACTGAGGTCTTGATCTGTTCAACTCTTCAAGGACATCCCTGCTTGTATTTTTCTTTGTTATAACATTTATACTTTTTAATCTATTCAGCTTTATTTTTTGCAATACAAGTCAATGGGAGTTCAAAGTGCTGAGTCGATGACACAGTCTTGGAGTGCCATCTGGTGGTTCATAAAATGCAGTGCAATTGGGACATGCCCCAACATAACTCCTCTCTCTGTCTCTCTCCCCCTCTCCCTCTCTTTGCCTTATTCAAATGAATGGGAAAATTCTACTTAAGCATACTTTCAGGGTAGCAAAAACATTCAGTTGTCAAAATGTTCAGGTTTTTCAGGGTGAACTTTTAGCACTCAGCATCCATGCGCATTTTCTTCAGAAAAAGCATTTTTCTAGTTTTTTATGCTTTCACCTTGAACCAAGGCTCGAAGTGTTTTATACATAGTAGACCGCAAATTCATTGACTCATTATTTGACTCTTTATCCCAGGTTTTATTAAGATCATTTACTTTATGATGCACGTAGTTTTAATTTATTATTAGAACATCTATTGTCCATTTACTTTTCTTACTACTACTTTTCTTACTATTGTCTACGTATGGAGTTAGAAAACACTGTATACAGTATCTACTTATAATGTTTTTCCTAATAGCTCAGGTGAAGCCTGTAATGTGTAGCTCTTAATATTATGGTTCTTTTCCCGCAGTTTATGCCATTACTATTTTTTTTTGCAACATGAAACAGCATGTTAATGACTGAAGATAGAACATGGATACAGCACATTTACAGAAGAATGTAGGGAACTTTTACATGTGGTTTGTGTGTAAAGATGTGTTGTGTGGGTGTTTTCAACTATACAGAATCTGGAAATAAGTAGAAAAAAAGGATGGAGGAGTAGTAAAGAAAGGGAGGAGGAAGGTGTTTTAAACTATGAAATGAATAAGAAACACAGGGAGGGAGCTGGTAGTATGTTCATCCGGAACCACCAGAGCAAGATGTGAAAAGGCCACACCAGGGAGTTTCTATTATGTT
>NW_018128271.1:116362-120425 GCF_001952655.1 Monopterus albus | reverse complement strand
ATAAATAAGAAACACAGGGAGGGAGCTGGTAGTATGTTCATCCGGAACCACCAGAGCAAAATGTGAAAAGGCCACACCAGGGAGTTTCTATTATGTTGAAATATATTATCAGCCTTCAGTAGTGGGGGAAGTTTAAAAGATTGTGTATTACACAATTTTATACAGGAAATAAATGATTTAATAGGGTTTGCTAAATATTTTTAATATTTTTTAATTAAAAAAACTTATCACACAGATGATTTCATACATCTAGCTGCCCCAGGAAATAGAAATGTTGTTAGGCTTTTCACTTTAAGCTCTGAAGAAGGCACACAGTTGGTAAAACATGAGTCTGTGCTGCATGCCTGTTATTCTGCAGTACTCCTGCTGTTTTGCAAGTTACTGTACCTGTTTTCTATCTAATGTTACCTCCATAACTTACTCCACAGGGCAAGAAAGGTCGTCCTGGAGAAGATGGAAACCCTGGCCTGAAAGGACAGAAGGTGCAGCCTACTAATTTTTGAAATCAAACTGTTAGTACGAACAAACCACAAGTTAAAGATATTGGTGTGTTGTCTTTCCTGATAAAACTAAAATCACTCCTTCCCTTAGGGTGAAAGTGGGCTCAGTGGTCTTCCAGGTCGGGAAGGAGTTGAGGTGAGCTGTGAGTTGTAATGAAGTCAAAATTAATATATACAGTATAAATGATTTTACAATTAGTTTGTCATAGATAAAAAAAGAAAAAGAGAGCAGTCTTGTTCTGTGGACTGTGTTTCAGTGTTTTTGTTTGTCTAATTCTTACTTAACAAGTTTTGTACACACAGGGAAAACCAGGATACAAAGGAGAGAAGGTATTGTAAGGATTCTACTGTACAGTCTCTCAATATGCTCCTGTGGTTTGTCAAAGTAGAGAGTTCTCACATTTGTGGAAAATCTACCACAGGAAGAGAAACTAGAGAATTATATTTTCCAGACATGATAAAATGCTGTGAAAGAGGGCATACACATTTTTTTATTTTTAAGCCTTTGTTTGATGTAAAGCTTGTCTGCAAGTGCTTAATTACTTAATGCTGTTTTTTATTTAAGAAATTTAACAAAAAAAATAAAGCTTGTAATTACCCAAATCCTTTGTGATTAGTTATTGGAAACCTGCTCCTGGCTGGAATAATAAAACCCATTATTCTAAAATAAAATGTTTCTCTGTTTCATAAACATATGGAAAAGCCCACTAACCTAAGGACATTGCTCAACTGCTTTTTATTCTCTTACAGGGAGAGCGAGGGGAGTGTGGCACACCTGGAATTAAGGGAGACAGAGTATGTTGCCCTTTAATGGTCATAACTTAAAATCAAGTGTAATTTTCTGTTGCAGTGTTATTGTGTGGATGCTGTAAAGCATCCCTCTCTGTCTCTCCCCCCCTCCCCCTCTCTAACCCCCCAACACACACACGTTCACACCTACTTGTTTTACCTAGTTTGTCTGTAAAGCATCCACACTATGCTCTTCTGTTCTTTATTTATTATTGTGTGGATGCTGTAAATCATCCACACTATGTTCTCCTGTTCTTTATTTATTATTCTTGGATCTTCCACCCTTTTTTTGGCACTTTGTAAGTCCAGCATACTTTCAGCTATACAGGCCATTGAGGTCTTGATCTGTTCAACTCTTCAAAGACATCACTGCTTGTACTCAACTTTGTTATAACATTTATACTTTTAAATCTATTCAGCTTTATTTTTTGCAATACAAGTCAATGGGAGCTCAAAGTGCTGAGTCAATGACACAGTCTTGGAGTTCCATCTGGTGGTTCATAAAATGCAGCGCAATTGGGACATGCCCCAACATAACTCCTCTCTCTGTCTCTCTCCCCCTCCCCTTCTCTCTGTTTGTCGTCGTCGTCCCGTCCCGTCCCCCTCCGCCCACACACATATTCACAGTTACTTGTTTTACCTAGTTTGTGGGGTCCTATTGGACTATTTTCACATCTTTAATAAGTTCACCATACTTTCAGCTAGCAAAGCCATTCAGGTATCAAAATATTCAGCTCTTCAAGGACAATCATTTCTAAACTTTATACGTTTGAAATATTTTGTTTTATTTTGAAAATTGTGCCCAATTCAAATGCATGGGGAAATTCTACTTCAGCATACTTTCAGCTATTTCAGTTATCAAAATGTTCAGCTCTTCAAGGACATTCGTGCTTCTCTTCAGAGGTTTTCTCAACCTCATACTTTAGCAATATTGAGCTTTATTTTGAAACTTTTGCACCATTCAAATGAATGGGAAAATTCTACTTCAGCATACTTTCAGGTATCGAAATTTTCAGCTCTTCAAGGACATTCATGCTTCTATTCAGAAGTTTTCTGAACTTCATACTTTAGCAATATTTATCTTTATTTTGAAACTTTTGTCCCATTGAAATGAATGGGAAAATTCTACTTCAGCATACCTTCACCTATTTAGGATATCAAAATGTTTAGCTTTTCAAGGACATTCATGCTTCTATTCAGAAGTTTTCTGAACTTCATACTTTAGCAATATTTATCTTTATTTTGAAACTTTTGTCCCATTGAAATGAATGGGAAAATTCTACTTCAGCATACTTTCAGATATTTCAGTTATCAAAATGTTCAAGTCTCCCAGGGCATTCATTCTTCGACTCAGAATTTTTATACACTTCACACTTCTGAAATATTTAGTTTTATTTTGAAAATTCCCCCCATTCAAATTAATGAGAAAATTATACTTCAGCATACTTTCAGGCAGATATACCTATCAGGTGTCGAAATGTTCAGCATACCTTCAGCTAGAAAAGCCATTCAGGTATCAAAATGTTCAGCTCTTCAAGGCCATTCCTACTTTATTGCATCTCATCCTTCAGATTATTCAACAAAGAACTTCAGCCATTTCTTCTCAACTATTTCAACAAAGAACTTCAGCCATTTCTTCTCATCTTTCAGCTGTTTCAGCAATTGATTTCAGGCATTTTCAGGACGATCTTTCAGCTTATTAGCATCCACATGCATTTACGACAGGAAATGCATTTGTCTAGTTACTGACTTAAAGCTCATTCTCTGTATCTTTTGAATCCACCACACTATCACTAAGACTGCTATAGTCTCTTTAAGATGGAAGAAGTGTTTATGATTGTTAGGAATCTCCTATTCTTTTTCAGGGTCCTGAAGGTAGCATTGGACCGAGAGGAAATCGTGGACTTCAGGTAAGATCCACCATTGTTTTATCATCAAATCCTATGACTGCTAACCTCCACCCCTCTTATTTTACATCTGTCATGTTTTTTGTTCTAACATGGCACAGACTCAGTTTACAAAGATAATGTGTGCTTGAAATTCTCAATAGTTTTTGAAACAGCAGGTCTTTAATTTCTTAATTTCATCTGTTAAAATGACAACTGCACATTTTATCTGTTGTGGCTAGCTATCATAACACTAATTCCATGAACTGGTTGAAAATTTCAGCTAATTGAATGTTTCAGGTTTGTTTGATTTAAATAAGAACCCTCTTGTAAAAAGTCTCAAACATGCTCATGGGAGTATACATGATATGATACTATTGTTACCTTGGGTTGTTGGTGATGTTAGACCTGATGCCCACATAGTAGCTTAGCTCCCACACATTGGATGATCCACTCCTGCAATCCTGGAGGTTTTTCTAATGTGATCAATAATCCTACAAAATAAAATTCAAAGTGTTTATTTTGTCATATGCACAGTTAGGAAACGTGTTTCCCTGTACAATGAAATTCTTACTTTGCCATCCACATGAATGCCACAAAATACAAATGAAATATAAAGTAGATAAATAAAAATCTAAGGCACTTTAAGCAGCGCAGATGCAGCAATATAGTAAAAAAAATATACAAGAATATAACAGAATGTATGCTGCATGGGAGCAGCATGTGCAGCAGAGTCATTGTGCAATTATGCATGTAACACAAAATCTAGGACACTTTAGGCAGCAACAAATGCAGCAATACAATAAAAGAATATAATAGAGAATGTATGCTGCATGGGAGCAGCATGTGCAGCAGTCAACAGCCAATGTGCAATTATGCATGTGCAAA
>NW_018128271.1:113404-116184 GCF_001952655.1 Monopterus albus | reverse complement strand
GGTCCATAGCAGTAGTGCTGCCATACCAGACAGTGATGCAGCTGGTCAAGATGCTCTCAATGATGCAGCTGTAGAAGTTGCAAAGGATCCTAGGCGACATGCCAAACCTCCTCAGCCTCCTCAGGAAGTACAGCCGCCATTGGGCCTTCTTGACCAGCTGTGTGGTGTTAAGTGTCCAAGTGAGGTCCTCACTGATGTGGACGCCCAGGTATTTGAAGCTGCTCACCCTCTCCATCTCGAGCCCCCGGATGAACAGCGGCCAATGAGATCTCCTCTCCTTCCTCATGTCCACTATTATCTCCTTCATCTTGTCCGTGTTGAGGCTAAGATTATTGTCCTTGCACCATGACACCAGACCGACCCCCTCCCTCCTGTAGGCTGCTTCATTCCCGCCAGTGATGTGACCAATCACTGCGGTGATAATGTACGAAGATAAGGACATACTGTTTTGCTTTGTACTGAAATCATAGGTGAATCCCAATTCCGCTAACTGCATCCATGTTTCCCTCACTTGCATCTTTTCTTTGCGCCTTAGTCCTCCCTACATAAGATGCAAGGAGAAACTGCAAGGAGAGAGGAACCGAGAAAACATGTTTTAACTGACATGAGGTGTCCTTTCCTTTGAGACTTCATGTGAAGCGTCCAATCACAAACTGATTTCCAGTAAAGGGGCGTGTAAATCTGTAACAGACTTCCGCAAAGGATGCACTCATGTATCCTCGGTTGCAGCTTCCTTGCTCCTCGGTCCTCAAAGCAGGTATAAGAGCTTTGGGACGTCCTTCATCATTGCTGACCGGTGTGACTTCCGGGTCAAGCGAGGATCAAGGAGTGTGGAACAATAAAGTAAGGGATTTGGGATTTACCTCATGTTACTCCTGCAGATAATAGGCTATTTAGCCAGACGCACTACAGATAGCGGCTTATGTTAGACCAGACACACTACAGATAGCGGCTTATGTTAGACCAGACACACACAAACAGTTAAACCCATTTCTTACATTTTTGCTCATGTGGTTTTGGATTTTAGGGTCAAAACGAAGTCTTTAAATACTGAATATCATTCACAGTACATGCCAGTTTCATTTCAGAGAGGTCTGATACTTTGCATTACCCAGTGTGCAACACTTATACATTTATTCCCAATGTAGGGTTTACCTGGTCCACCTGGCGATATCGGACCTGAGGGTGCCATGGGTAAAAAAGTAAGTACTCCTCTATTTGATGCTTCTGAAATCTCTGCTTGATATGTTTGAACCAAACCTCTGCAATCTGGGATGTGTTTAAGGACAAAAGGAAATGGAGAAAGAAGAAAATCCAACTTTGTCCTCCAGCAGGTCTTTACTTATATCTCTATGATTGAATTCAGTACAAATGCTCTGATCAAAGGTAACCCACAGTTTCAAATCGAGATGCATATCTAAAGGCTACTGGGATTGTTGGTTGGATACATACTGTAAAGTCCTTTCCAGGTCTCTTTCATAACTATAGCAAAAAAAGAAGCCATGTTAACAGATTCATCAACACAAAGATAATAACCCTAGTAACTGGAGTGGCAGAGGCAAAAACTGAAATGTGTTGAAGAATATAAAGTGGGAAAATACATGTGCTATAATAAATCATTCTCTCTGTTCTGAGAATTTTTCTCAGAATAACACTACACTCACGAAGTTGACATTTAAAATACATTTAGATTAAATCAATTTATCATGGGCATAAATAACATCACAAATGTCAAGTAGCCCAACAAACTGATGTGGCCATATGCTTGAACACATATATATGAGTTATGATCCATCACCAGTGAGACATTAAAAATGCTTCTGAAGTACCTCATCTGTTATTACCTTGTCAGCCTTTTTTTTTTTTAAACCCCCTCTCCTGGTGCTAATAAGTAAGTATAGGTGCTAATTCTGCCATGAGCCCACAGTCCCCACCAAATGTACCCTCCTTAATTATATTGGCATGTTCATTTTAATTGTCTGTTTGTCATCTTATATCACTTGAATGCTAATGTCTGGCTTTAAATGATGTCCCAACATTCCTGAAAGGGCAAGGGGGAAAAAAGTGCACCTATGAACATTTCCACGCCCTCTTCATGCTTCTTGGGTGCCCTCCTGGTGCAAACTGTTACTGAGATTTACAGCTTCTGAGTGAATAATTGCATTCTTTACCACTGACGTTGTGACTGAGGGAATTAAGGACCACCATAATACACATCCAAACCCCTTTTAAAAATAGCTGAATATTACAGGGAGGAAAAACAGCTCTGGTATATTTATATGAGTCTGGAGTGGAAGAAACTAGATCAGAGCAATGGTAGAGACTTGGGACTTCTTTGCTGATCTTGGCCATTTGAAGTTAAATTCTGAATTAGATTCACAAAGCAACTCTTTTCAACTATTTGTGCATCTGTGTGTGTACTTACATATTTTTGATTTGATTTGATTTATTCTTTCAAGCATGTAAAGACAGTTGATATGTCAACACATAATTTTACACATATCCAACAAATGCTAATCGAATATCAATTTGCTTATACCTAGTACATGCTACATTGGTGTGATCCCTATACCCCATCTTATGCACAATTCGTATCGCTCTTTTTTGTAATATATACAATGGTTGAAGTGAGCTTTTGTATGTATTTCCCCAGTTTTCAACGCCATACTCTAAGTATGGTAAAATCAATGAAGAATACAAAATACGTAGTGCTTTCCCGTCCAAGATATATCTAACCCTTGCCAATATCGATATATTTTTTGCTATTTTGTTCTGAACAT
>NW_018128271.1:108460-111952 GCF_001952655.1 Monopterus albus | reverse complement strand
CCTTACATTCCGCTTCCGTCCAGCTTTCTCCAGCTGACTCCTTGATTCCCTCAAAGATCAGGTTTTTTCGCTTACTTCCAAATACTCCATTTTATTCGTTATGGCTATTAGACTCTCACAAGTTTTGTAGACATCATCCCTTGTTTCCTTGGTTTGTATTTTCTGTTCACCCATGGCTGCTTTAATCACATCCACCTCTCGCTGGGTAAACTGCAAACTCGTTTTTATCTCCTGTATTGCTCTGGTCATGTTGTCGAGTCTCTTGTTGTTTGTCTCCATAATTAGTTGCACGAAGCCTTTGAAGTTTTCCTGCTGTTGGTGCATCAGTGCGATGTACATCTGTTTCTGCTAGACTCAACATCTCTGTTACTTACGCCGCTGAAATATAATCCTCTTCTGCTTCAACATCCTCGTTCGCTTCTGATTTATTAGCTCTTTTCCCTCTTGGAGGCATTTTAATAGTTGTAGAATTTGTTCAAAGACTTGAAAATGTAGAAGATGTGAAAAATAGTAGAACAGACAAGAGGAGCAGTAAAGACGTCTCCATATCTATCCTTGTCTTTCTTATAGGGGGAAAGGGGGCTTCCTGGGCCACCTGGAATCCCAGGGGAAACAGGGATTGGCCTTCCAGGACCCAAGGTGAAGCCTGCCACACTGTTGTTTAGGAAAATAAAGTCATAAAAATGTAATAATCTACTTGTACCTCATCATCTTTGCACATTCTTTTGCTCGTTTGTACTCCGTAGGGTGATATCGGGTTCCAGGGGCAACCAGGGCCTCCTGGTCCTCCAGGACTTGGCGAGTCAGGACCACCAGTGAGTAAGAAACCAGCACACAGAACTGTGGTTAATGCTACATGTCCCAAGCAAAAAGCCAGCATTGTCACGAGGTGATGATCCATTTGGAAGCAGCACAGTGACAGAGTGCATTTAGGCCATGCCCACATGGGAGAGGCAGGGGCACCATTTATCTTGCTATCTTGACATTGTATTACATAAAGATAAAGGCACCTCTTTGAAAAGTTGGTCTTTTTACAAAAAACTGAAAAAGGCCTAAAAGCTGCTGTGTGATAGGATACACCACCAAAAGGCAAAGAGCCCAGAGTTACAGATTTAAATCTATGTATTAAACCTGCCTACCTCAAACCTGTAAGCTAAGCAAGGATAAAAATACAAATACAGAAAGTTCTCAAATGAAATAACAAAAACCATTCTACCTCTGGCAAAAAGCAGTAAAAGGCTGATTGAGAAAAGACTTTTATAGCCTTTAATAAAGTCCCATGTGGAGAAATCCACAGCTTGTTAGAGTTCTGCAGTTATTTAATACGCTTTATATACTTCTTGTGGTCATATACATCATTTTGTTTTACTTAGGGGCCTCAAGGGCCACAGGGAGTCCAAGGAGAAAGAGGACTGATTGGAGAAGGTCTCCCTGGACCAAAGGTGAGTTAATATTCTTCTCTTTTATGCCTCAAATTAATGGCGGTTACATTTAAAAGCTTTGAACCCTTTTGACCTAATTTTTATACATTAATCTTCACACACCTACCCACTGACCTGCCCAACTGGGCTACAGATCCCAGGGAGTAATGACAGAAACCTGACAGTGTGTACAGTTAGAAGAGATGATAACATAGCACAGCAGTTCCATAAAGTCGCACACCCTAGCGCCGTGTGGCTCTCATTACCTCATGCTATGATCCAGTTAATTGATCATCCCCACCAGAGGACATATGTATGAACATGTTGGGGCAGAGGAGAAGATGCAGACACAATGTGGGAAAAGAGCCAGGACACCTCCAGACATGACACAATGAGTGACTCACTGAGAGGAAACAATGAGTCTGGGCCTCCTCAAGATGTACAGTACACACACAGACACACACTCAGGTGCACATGATCTAGACAAAGTGAGGTTCAGAAATTACATGGCTATATCAAAGACTGATTTACTGTTTGTTTTTAGAATAAATAGTCTTAAATTGGTGATTTTTATTTATTTATTTTTTTTACATAAAAAAAAAGAATTTGGTGTTTCCCATCCAAAATGTCATAGCTTTTAGTATGGAAGAGGTTCTGAAATAGCAAATATAGCATCAAGTAGGGAGGTAAATTTTTTAAAAGAATTAAACAGTTAAATGAATAAATTATATGTGAGGAAATTATTATTATTATTATTATTATTATTTGAGCAGTGTTATAGTACAAAAAAAGGATTGCAGCACAGGCTATGTCTGTAGAAACAGACAGTTATGGAGTAATGCCAAAGCCAGTCGCAACAGAAAAAACACTCAAAAAAGGGACAGACAGTGTGAACACTTGTTATTCTGTTTATCCCATAAATTTCTTGGTCATCTAACACAATTCAAATCTGTCATCAGCCCTGACACAACATGTCTCAATCAAAGCTACTTAAAACTGTGGTGGGTTGTTTATTACAGTTAATATTCATTTACATGTGTGCTCAATTACATTTGACACCACCTGTCTTCCTGCAGGAGAAAATACTACTTTGTCTCACATTTGTACAGCTGCTGAATCTGAACTTGTATGTTAGTTTTGCTTTAATGATTTGATCAGTGGATCAGTGCAGTAAGGCTAGAAGAAAGCCAGTGTTGCACCAAATTCCGTGACCAGGGATTTCAGGAATATGGTATTTTAATGGCAGTCACCTACAAAAAAGGCTAAAATAAAGGCTATGAAAATGTGTGAGCCTCTCTGTATCTATAGGATCACAATGTTTTTCTCAGGCCTACAGTCAACATTTGGGCCGTTGGTCTATGTAAATACTATCAAGACACATTTTTTGGTAACTGCTATCAAAAGCCAATATGTGATAAAGAACACTAAAACACTGCATTCCCACACACAAAAATTATGGTTCTGTACGTGCCTTGGTTTTTAAGTCATAAAAACATTAAATTGCTTGTTGTTTATTATGAAGTTTTGTAAACATCAACATTTTATAATTTTTAAATTAAATTTTAAATTCAACAAATAAAATATAGATAAATAAATATGAATAAAGAATAGTATACTGGTGCAAACTACTACTACTAAGTGCTCCAATAACCAGGGAAAGGCTGTTTTAATGATGAAAGAAGTAGTCTTTGTACTACACTTGTTCTTGCAGCAGTGAAATTGACGTTCACATGGTGCCCTTTCAAATACGTTAGCAAGTTTGTCGTGTTGCCAAAGACACACCTGGGGCCTATTTCAAGACGGCGGTTTAACAAACTCAGAGTTCAAACCTGAACTCTGAGTTGACTTACTCAGAGTTGGAAAACTCTGAGTTTTCGGTTTCAGAACAGCTGAAAAGAGTTGGTTTAATCAACTCTGAGTTGTCTGACTCAGAGTTAGGCGCGTGCCACGCGACTATAAAAAGCCCTGAACAATGGAGTGAAGAAATTACGAGTCACCATGGCAACAGGACCAAGCCAAAATAGGTCTGCGTTTTTCCCGACAGAAATGGATGTGCTACTACAAGCATATA
>NW_018128271.1:98468-106600 GCF_001952655.1 Monopterus albus | reverse complement strand
GTTATGCCTCAAATTAATGGCGGTTACATTTAAAAGCTTTGAACCCTTTTGACCTAATTTTTATACATTAATCTTCACACACCTACCCACTGACCTGCCCAACTGGGCTACAGATCCCAGGGAGTAATGACAGAAACCTGACAGTGTGTACAGTTAGAAGAGATGATAACATAGCACAGCAGTTCCATAAAGTCGCACACCCTAGCGCCGTGTGGCTCTCATTACCTCATGCTATGATCCAGTTAATTGATCATCCCCACCAGAGGACATATGTATGAACATGTTGGGGCAGAGGAGAAGATGCAGACACAATGTGGGAAAAGAGCCAGGACACCTCCAGACATGACACAATGAGTGACTCACTGAGAGGAAACAATGAGTCTGGGCCTCCTCAAGATGTACAGTACACACACAGACACACACTCAGGTGCACATGATCTAGACAAAGTGAGGTTCAGAAATTACATGGCTATATCAAAGACTGATTTACTGTTTGTTTTTAGAATAAATAGTCTTAAATTGGTGATTTTTATTTATTTATTTTTTTTACATAAAAAAAAAGAATTTGGTGTTTCCCATCCAAAATGTCATAGCTTTTAGTATGGAAGAGGTTCTGAAATAGCAAATATAGCATCAAGTAGGGAGGTAAATTTTTTAAAAGAATTAAACAGTTAAATGAATAAATTATATGTGAGGAAATTATTATTATTATTATTATTATTATTTGAGCAGTGTTATAGTACAAAAAAAGGATTGCAGCACAGGCTATGTCTGTAGAAACAGACAGTTATGGAGTAATGCCAAAGCCAGTCGCAACAGAAAAAACACTCAAAAAAGGGACAGACAGTGTGAACACTTGTTATTCTGTTTATCCCATAAATCTCTTGGTCATCTAACACAATTCAAATCTGTCATCAGCCCTGACACAACATGTCTCAATCAAAGCTACTTAAAACTGTGGTGGGTTGTTTATTACAGTTAATATTCATTTACATGTGTGCTCAATTACATTTGACACCACCTGTCTTCCTGCAGGAGAAAATACTACTTTGTCTCACATTTGTACAGCTGCTGAATCTGAACTTGTATGTTAGTTTTGCTTTAATGATTTGATCAGTGGATCAGTGCAGTAAGGCTAGAAGAAAGCCAGTGTTGCACCAAATTCCGTGACCAGGGATTTCAGGAATATGGTATTTTAATGGCAGTCACCTACAAAAAAGGCTAAAATAAAGGCTATGAAAATGTGTGAGCCTCTCTGTATCTATAGGATCACAATGTTTTTCTCAGGCCTACAGTCAACATTTGGGCCGTTGGTCTATGTAAATACTATCAAGACACATTTTTTGGTAACTGCTATCAAAAGCCAATATGTGATAAAGAACACTAAAACACTGCATTCCCACACACAAAAATTATGGTTCTGTACGTGCCTTGGTTTTTAAGTCATAAAAACATTAAATTGCTTGTTGTTTATTATGAAGTTTTGTAAACATCAACATTTTATAATTTTTAAATTAAATTTTAAATTCAACAAATAAAAAATAGATAAATAAATATGAATAAAGAATAGTATACTGGTGCAAACTACTACTACTAAGTGCTCCAATAACCAGGGAAAGGCTGTTTTAATGATGAAAGAAGTAGTCTTTGTACTACACTTGTTCTTGCAGCAGTGAAATTGACGTTCACATGGTGCCCTTTCAAATACGTTAGCAAGTTTGTCGTGTTGCCAAAGACACACCTGGGGCCTATTTCAAGACGGCGGTTTAACAAACTCAGAGTTCAAACCTGAACTCTGAGTTGACTTACTCAGAGTTGGAAAACTCTGAGTTTTCGGTTTCAGAACAGCTGAAAAGAGTTGGTTTAATCAACTCTGAGTTGTCTGACTCAGAGTTAGGCGCGTGCCACGCGACTATAAAAAGCCCTGAACAATGGAGTGAAGAAATTACGAGTCACCATGGCAACAGGACCAAGCCAAAATAGGTCTGCGTTTTTCCCCGACAGAAATGGATGTGCTACTACAAGCATATAGTGACTACGAGCCCATATTCCGTAAGAGAAGCAACACGGTTGCAGCGGCGAAAGAGAGAGAGTTAGCTTGGGGGAAAATAGCTGCCCGAGTCAATGCGTACGTTTACATTTTAATCATACAGTGTTCGGTGTAAGTAATTACTAAATAATGTTAGTAATGTTATTATTTGTCACTTGTAAAGTAAGGAATGGTTCTTAATTCTTCAATAATTGAATGAGTAACTTCAGTAATTGCATAAAATACCGATTTTTGTACGAATTAAAAGTGCAGTTTTATGTCTACCCTTTCTTAAAATTCCTATTGTGGTTGATATGGGATTTGTAAAGTAATGATTAATAAATAATCCAGTACGTTTTATGGAGAGTAATTATTACATTAATCAAAATACTTTTTTAAAATTGACCCAACACTGATGTAATAATATAAGAATTGAATTTTAATTTTCATGTAGGTGCATTGATGGGAATATGTGTGCCATCAATGCATCCAACCGCATTAGGAAATCCTGAAGGGGATTCTAATTATTAGTTTATTTCCAGAGGTCACAGCAAGATGTTATTAACTGATCATCATTTGTCAGATTAGCCTTACTGAAACGAATTCAATACCACTAACCTGCAATCCTGTGAAACTCCTCTTTAATGGCTCTGAGGGGTTTGTGCCCAGGAAACACAACAAAAATTCACAGAAAGCGCTTGAGGGTGAGGCACACTTTCCGAACTATTCTACATACTGTGGCCTTACTAATGTGCTCTGCATCCCCGATGTTATAAAGAAAACTGCCGTTTGCAACAAATCGTAACGCAACACAAAGCATCTGCTCGGATGTAAGAGCACGGCCATGATGGGTGATGTGTCTGATGTATGGGTGGATAAGATTATTGATATATGTTATGGACTCTCTAGACAAACGGTACCGCTCAAATAAAAATACATGGGGATATGACAAAAAAATCAACTCGTGGCCTCAATATCCTCTCCCGATGTAAATTCAATTCCCTGCGAATTAATACAGCGTCCTCCTCTACAGGATCCTCTATGAATGGACACGCCATTTTGGTCTCTGCGTGACGGAAACGTGTGCAATCTATGAATGTACTGAAAGATTAAATGAGGTATTAAACACCTTTCACTTTAAAAAGGGGCGGAGACCCGGAGGAAACTCTGAGTTTCCCGAACAAAACCTGCTCGCCAGCAGGTTAGGTTCACAGAGTAAGTTGCCGTAGTAACTGACTCTGAGTTTAGATTACCTCTCTTTGTGAAACGGGTTTAACTTACCCCGTTTTCACGGGTTTAAGTTACCTCCGTTTCTGAAACCGAAAACTCCGAGTTGCCCTCATTTCGGGGTTAACAAACTCTGAGTTTCGACAAAACCGCCTTCTTGAAATAGGCCCCTGATCACCACTGGCAGACCAGAGTGCAGTAAACAAATGAAACATCCACTTCTCTTTATCCATTGTTGTATTTCACCAGGAAGTTAAAGTGTTCCCAAACAGGAGACCTTAATGATAAGGGAGGGTCTTCTAGCTCTGGCTTCTTGTTTGTATTGGCCATGGTGTTTGCCAGCCAGAGGCAGGGCTAAGCTAGGCTAGCATGTGCTCATATCTGCCACTTAATATGTTAGCATGAAAATGTGTATTTGAAAAAATGTACATGTTTACTGTTAACCACTATAAAAGATTGTATTTGGTACTCGTCCGCACTGTACCAAAAGTCCTGTACTGAAACGGTACAAGTACTTGTACATCTACACCACTATCATATACCATAAAAATCATCTTAGTAGTATCATAATAGGTGATGTGTGCCCAAGGCCCCTTAGGGACATACACAAGTAGAGCAAATTGGTATAATCCTGGAATAGAGGTTCTGATAAGCCGTTCATATTTTAGTGGGAAGATTTGGAGTCACCTCACCATTATTAAAATCCTGGCAGTAAAATGTTCAAATTTGTAACAGTGTAGTGCTTTAGCATGATGTAGATGACTGTACAGACTGTCAGTGTTAATTTTCCTCTGAGTGTGTAAAAGTAGCACTGTTCCAGACGTTGGTTTCTTTAGTGCATTTTCATACTGTATGTGAACAGAAATATCTATCAGTCAATTTAACACTTAGAAAATTTTGTACATCTGGCCAAAGCCAGATCAGCTGCACGAGTCAACACTTCTGAGCTCTACATTATTGTAAGTGCAAAGGTTGTTATTAAAAGAGGAAGTTTAGATTTAAAAATGTGAGTGCTTCCCTCCAAATTGTGGGTGTAAAATCTGACTGAACCCTTTTTTTTGTTCTGATAAATACAGACAGTTAAATAAAGTGTGATGATGTTGGTGGAATATCTCTGTGTAATTACAGCTTTAACAGAGTGGCTCTGCAGCAGAAGGTGCAGTAGCCATAACTGATGTGGAACTCTTTACTTCTTCCACTTGCCCTGGATTTTCATCCAATTTATCATTTGTCAACCTTCCCCTGAGACGGCAACAGCTCATTTCCACCCCTGAGCAAGATGAGGTTTATCTCTCTCTGTTAGATTAGCCTCGGGGGGTGCTTGTTTTTTCCTCATCAGGAGACCTGACTAGTGGACTCACAGATGGCAATCTTGTTCTAAAATAACGTTCCTCACATGACATGTCTCGACAAGATCCAGGTTCATAAGAGCTTACCCTCTTTTCCACATCATTAGCGCCTTGGCTTGTGTGCCAGAATGAGTGATCATGCAGTTATGACATTAGATCTATACTTTTTAAAGCTGATATGCAAATGCAGTATTGTTATGCTAATCATCATCCTTCTGTGTCTGACACTGTATTCCTGTTGTCCTTTGATGACCTTTGACAAGAGGGGAATTTTCTGAAGGGAAATAAGACTTCTCTGCAGTGTGATACATAGCCAAACATTACTCTGTTCATCATACTTACTGTCAGCACTGATTATTTTTTTCTTTTTTTTATTGAAACAAAGTAACACGTTAACAAGACAGGACCGAACATGGGAGACAAGACAACAGATACATGATGTTGCAAAAAGATGTAGAGTGTTTAACAAGATTGTAGTGTGTGAAGTGCGGGTATTTCCAACTTATGCAGTCTATGAAACACAAGAAAGGACGGAGGGGAAAAAAAAGAAAAATGTAACAACAATGATAAGAGTACTACTAATAAAAGCAGCTTGTTACATTTTTAGAGGTTGGTGGGAATTTGCATGGCCTCACCTCCAGGTGTTTGGTTCAAGTTGAAATGTGTTAGAAATGAGTTCCATGTCATAAAAAAGCTGATTAACTGTTCTTGTGAGTGGATGTCATTTGCTCTAATGTGATGTATTCTATCAGAAGGTTGGTCCAGTGGTTTATGTGTAGTGATAACTGATTTCCAGTTTTGAAAGACTGTTTTCTTGGCAATAGCTAGAGAAATGAGGAGTGGGTTTTTATATTTAATTGGTAGGTGGTCGATTTCTATGATATTACTGAGTAAGCAAAGTGATGGAGAAGGAGGGATTCTACAGCCCAAGATGGTGGAGAGTTTCTCTGTCACTGCTATCCAGAGGGAATGAACTGGTTGGCAGGTCCAAGTAGCATGAAAATAATTGTCAGTGCAACCTAGAATGCATTGTGAGTATATGTCTGTGTCAGTGAAACCCATTTTGAACATTTTACTTTGTGTAATATGGGTCCTGTAAATGGTCTTGTGTTGTATAAGTTTACGTTGCTGGTCATAGAAAAGATGTTACTGCAAATTTCTGTCCAGAAGTTGGAGTTGAAGGAGGAACCTAAATCATTTTCCCATTTGAGTTTTGGTATTGTTATTGTTGAATCTGTATTTGATATGAGTTTATATATCTTGGATACTATTTTCTTGGAATCTGTAATTTTCATAATCTCTTCAATTAATTTGGAGGGTTGTAGTGGGTTATTGGTTACACTAATCTGTGACTCAATTATGGATGTTAGTGGATTGTTGTGGAGGAACTATTCTCTCTGAACTCCGTACTTCTGGATCAGTGTATTAAATAATATGAACTGGTTATTTTCAAATAGGTGATGTAAGTGAGTGATTCCTTTGTCTTGCCATGTTGGGAAAAAGATAGGGTTAATATGCAGTTGAAAATCAGGGTTGTGCCAAATTGGAGTGTAAATACATAGTGGAAGTGATGATTTAGTGATTTTGTTTGCTTTCCACTAGTCTGTCAGAGTTGAGAGGAGTGTGATGTTCTTACAGTAATTCATTTTCATAATAGAGTTTGGTAGGAAGAGAAGGTCTGTAGGTGAGTTTGAGTTATTTTTGCAGTAATTTTGCTCTAATTCTGAGGTACGTTTCTTTCCTTATTAGCTCAGCCCTGCACTGTCATCTCCTTCTTTGGGGAAAACTCCTGACCATCCAACTTCCCCCTTGAGCAGTACAGAGAAAATAGAAGGTCGCTGACCTTTCCTAGTTACACAAGCATTTTCCTATCCTAACACTAGAAGTCTATTTTAATATCTATTCTAGGAGACATTTATGTAATATATCCCATAGCACATGTTAATCAGGAATATGTTAACAAAGGATTAACTACTCGACATATACTGTTTGTTTTAACCACTACATAACTATCTTGTATTCCTTTAATTATATTGCTCTGTTGTATCGCTGCTGCTAGAGGCTCGATGAAAATGGGAAATAGAGATGGTGAGAGTGGGCATCCTTGTATGGTACCCTGCTGTAAAATGAAACTTTGTGACCTGCTTCCATTTGTACTTATTGTTGCCCTATGTGATGTGTACAGTGTTCTTATCCAATGGATGAACGACTCTCCAAACCCAAATCTGTATAATGTAGAGATGTCCAGTTAACTTTGTCAAATACTTTCTCTGCATCTAGTGATAAAATTATGGTTTTGGTTTGTTTTTTTGTGCAATATTGATCAAATTAAATAATCTATGGATGCTATCTGAAGCATTTCTGTTTTTGATGAAACCTGTTTGGTCTGGGTGGATTAATACTAGAATGACTGTCTCTGTTCTGGTGGCTAGGGCTTTGGTAAGGATTTTTAAATCTGAATTAAGTGATAAGGGATGGAACTAGAAGGGTGGATTGGGCCTTTGTTTGGTTTTAATAAGAGTGTCATGATGGCTGTGTTCATGTGTGTTGGTATTGTGGAAGTGTCTTTTATTTCTGTGGTGACTCTGAGAAACAGTGGTGATAGCATTTCCCAAAAATGTTTATAAAATTCAGCTGGTAGTCCATCGGGTCCGGGTGATTTGTTATTTGGCATTGAAATCAGTGCTTTATGGAGTTCGTTGATGGTGAGAGGAGCATCTAATCTGTCAGCTTGTTCTCTGGGTAATGTTGGCAGTTCTAAACTATCTAAGAAAGTGTCTATTTCTGATGAATTTGAGTTGTAATTGGGGGAGTAAAGTTTACTGAAAAAGGTTTGGAATACATTATTAATATATTGTAGATTATAAACAATTTCACCTCTAGGATTAGGGAAGATGTGGGAAGGAGAGAGGAAGGAAGAAGAAAAAAAAGCAAACCAAAAATAAGAAAATGAGCACATAAAAGAAGATTAACAGAATCTAGGGTTGATGCATGTGTGTATATATGTATGTGTATTAGAATGTGGGCATAAAAATACAGAAAAACTTAGACAAGTATACATTTCCACATGATATGATGAACAAACAAAAACACAGACAGAATAACAGAGTAAAAAGAGGGGCGCCATGCAAAGGATAGTTGAGTCTATGTGGGAGAGGGGTTGCTCTGTGTGTGGATGTAAGGGACCAGGGTGATGAAAGGGGCTGAATTATTTAACATATAATGTAGCAGTCACTGGTTGGTAGGTAGTCTGTAGAATGTAATGTTTGAGTTGCAATAGAGCTGTCCTTCAGTGTATAAATTGTCCACAATGATATTTGTATGTTTGTTGTTTCACCTTTGTTGTTTCATGATGGAGGATTTTCGTTACAGTCGACGTATCTGTAGGAATAATCTGACTATTCAGAGCATTCATGCGACCTTTTGAGTTGTCCTTCTGATGTTTCTCAAACATCTGAGTTGCAGTGATAGTGGCATTACTCATTCGGCAGAACTTTTAGTACACTGGAATTGTTTGCACTTTATTT
>NW_018128271.1:92574-94896 GCF_001952655.1 Monopterus albus | reverse complement strand
TCTTTATCCCCACCTTTATCCACTCACCCCAACCGGTCGAGGCAGAAGACCCCCCACCAAGAGCTGGGGTCTGTCGGAGGTTTCTTCCGTTAAAGGAAGTTTTTCCTCCCCACTGTCACCAAGTGCTTGCTCAAGGGGGATTTGTTTGGTTTTCCCTATGTAATAATGTTGATAACAGTAAGGTCTAGACCTTACTATGTAAAGTGTCCCGAGATGACTTTTGTTGTGATTTGGCACTATACAAATTAAATTTGATTTGATTTGATTTGATTTGATTTTCCGTCATTCGTTTATTTCACGTGGGAATTGATCATTGTGTCCAAAGTTCGTGCCTTTCATTTCCTTTCCTTTACTTTTAATTAGTTCTTTGTGTTTGTAGTGTTCCAGTTTCACTATTTTGGGGTGTCTTGTTGGAACGTGGCGTACATGGTGAAAGGTGATCTTATTAACAGTATCCGGTGGAATTTTGGGTTGGTTTTTCATAAAGCCCCTAATCAGTGTCTCAGGGCTGTTGGGTGATTGTTCTGTAATGCCGGAAAAGATCAGGTTGTCGCGCATGTTTCTGGTTTGAATGTCAAGTATCATTTCTTTTATTATTCAGTTTTTTTTTTCCATGACGGAGTCCATTTTGTCGCTGAGGATTTTGACAGATACTTGGAGAGCGTTGTTTGACTGTTCTAATTTTTCAATGTAGTTGTGGGCAAATTCAAGGCTTGACCGGAGTTCTTTTATTTCATCATGAAGCGTGACCAGTAAATCGAGTTTTTTATTGATAGATGCAAGTACACTAACCTCAATGTCTGTCGTCTGCAGATCGCTTGTATCTATAGATGAGGTCTTTTTCTGTTTGTTTGGCTTTGGGGTGTTTTGCTGAGTTGTACTGGAGGTATCCGTACTGCAGTAAATGTAGTATTGGTCGATGAATGATTCTAGGTCCGATAAATCCTCCAGTACGTGATAGTGATGGGAAGTTCAGATCATTTTACTGATTCGGTTCTTTGAATCTCATTCAACAAAATGAACAAATCTTTTTTCGAGTCATTTTGTTCATTTCGTTCACTTCAGCAGAATGTAATTAAAATGTTACATGTTAATTCCCCATCTACTTACCCACATATTGATCATGTTTCGAATAAGGAAACTGTAATGCAGCCAAGGTCATATTATAAGTAATATCGTACCTATGTCTTGAGGCTATGCAGTCTGTTACTTCATCACCTCACCTCCAGATATTTTGAGTCAAGTTTGTTTGGTCTTTTGTTACGTAACATCCTAAACTAAGCTATGCCGTGCCGTCTTCTGTATACCCAACAGAATTATTAATCTCATGCGCCTTCATTTCAAGTCGTTCATGCATCACGTGACAGCCCCATAGGTTAAGTCAATGCAGTCTGAGCCAGAAACAGAAAAGATTAGTTCACCTTTTGAGTCCTTGGGTTCGAGTCATTCGTGCATCATGTGAGCCCCATTGGTTAAGACAATGCAGTCTGAGCCAAAAACAGAAAAAATTAGTTCACCTTTCGAGTCCTTGGGTTTGAGTCATTCGTGCATCATGTGAGCCCCATTGGTTAAGACAATGCAGTCTGAGCCAAAAACAGAAAAAATTAGTTCACCTTTCGAGTCGTTCGCACATCACATGATAGGCAGCACCTTGGGTTAAGGCAATGCAGTTTGAGCCGAAAACAGAAATGATTAGTTCCCATAACGAGTCTTTGGGTTCACGTCGTTTGTTCATTTGTCAAAGGTAAAAGTGTTTATTTGTCATATGCACAGTTAGGAAACATGTTTCCCTGTACTTTGTACTTTGCCGTCCACATGAATGCCACAAAATACAAATGAAATATAAAGTAGATAAATAAGTAACTCAAAATCTGAGGCACTTTAAGCAGGAAATGCAGCAATATAATAAAAATATATAAGAATATAATAAAAGAATGTATGCTGCACGGGAGCAGCATGTGCAGCAGTCAATAGTCAATGTGCCATTATGCATGTGCAAACTGATAATGTAAACAGTACAGGTCGACAGTACATGATGTATTTCCTTTTAATAAACTCCTTAGCTGTTTAGGAGTCTGATGGCAGAGAAAGAAAGAGAGTCTGAAAGAGTTTTTCAGTCTAGAGGTCCTGCATTTCACACTTCTGAACCTCCAGCCAGAGGTTAGGGGGAGGCGAACAGTCCGTGCTGGGGGTGGGTGAGATCTTTGAGAATGGAGGCAGCTTTCCTACGCACCCTGTGGTGGTAAATGCTCTGTAGAGAGGGCAGTGGAGTCCTGGTGATCTTCTCTGCAGTCTTTACCACTCTCTGCAGGCGCTTGCGGT
>NW_018128271.1:81356-92220 GCF_001952655.1 Monopterus albus | reverse complement strand
TCTTTTTCTTCATTTTATGTGGTCTTCAAATATGAACGAGTGATTTTGGTAAAAACTTGTTTAGATTTATTTTTAATTCTGTGTGAAGAAGTGAAAAGTATTCCATTTGCAATAAAAATTTCACAAAATAGTTCATTTGTATTTCATGTTAGTGGTCCAAACAATGTCAGGCTGAATGGCCCCCACACATTTTCACCTCTTTGCAAAACGTTTGGACACTACTGGGTTAAGACAACTAGTCTGAGCCAGAAACAGAAAAGATTAGTTCCCATAACGAGTCTTCGGGTTCACGTGGTTTGTTCTTTTGTCACGTGACTGCTTCCCGTCTCAGTATCATATAACAAATACAATATTATATTAGTATTATTGACTTTATAATGTATTACATTATTAAAAATTATCAAAATATTTGTCCAATAAACATTTTCTGAAAAATAAAAGATCTGTCACTCTCCTTTTTTATTTTTTTTTATTGTTTAATATTTCTTGAGGATATGTGTGGTGTGTGAGTTTTTTAAATTATAAATAAATAAATAAAACCACATTTTACTTGGAAATGCATTGTTCGTTTTTGTAACATGACATGACCGCTTTGTCAGTAATACTGAGCTTATGCAATGTTGCGCATGCGCGGTCAACACAAAATGAACGAATCACTCCCCGAGACGACCTGATGTTCTCGAGTCATGGGAAAAATTTGTTCAAAATGAACAAATCGTTCATGAACAACACATCACTAGTATGTGAAAGGTCCGTTCCGATTATTGGCAGCAGCTTGTGATTCCAATGGATTGCTTGTGTAACACATAAGTAATGGGTTATAAAGTCCGAAAAAATACCTAGCAAATTTTTTGTTTATTCTGTGTGTCGCCATGTTGAATACCCCACGCGCTGTCTCATGATCTCGCTATACTCAGTACGCCATCCTCCAGCTTTAGAGCACCCTCCAGCACTGATTATCTAATCTGTCACCGTATTTCTGTTCCTCCTTTTTCTGCTTTATGTACTTAGATCCCCTCCTGACACATTTTAAGACATAAAATACTTTTTGAATCATGTTTTGGTCCACTGTGATTTGTACTCATGAAATGTAAATACTGAGAATGGGTAAAAAATACAACAACAGTTAATATGCAAACATGAATATGCCTCAAGGTTTTGGCACTACTGGCCCAGTTACACAAAGCAACATAGTACAAACCATATATTTAAAGTAAGACTATGTAACTTTCAGCCTTATTGGCCCAGTAGCTTCTGTTGTGTAAAGTTAACTAACTATAGATTTATATTTCTGTATAACAGATATAACTCTTATCATTGTTTTTAACTTTATCCTGTATTTGTCTACTATACTATAATACGTATAGTGCCTTAATCTTGCTGTAGCAGATGCCAAGCTGATTCTATGTATCTCATATTCTGAGTCTGACTTTGGAAACATAATGCAACTGTAAAATAAGTATCTTTATTGTACTGCTTACAAAAATGCTTGCTTTTTCCCACAGTAAGCGTGGAAACATCTGGAACAGTAAGCTGAGCACATTCTAACAATAGATGTTTGTTTTTAACAAATACATACACAAAGTGTGAGGGAATCAATGGAATAATGTTCCCTTTTATTCACAATGTATCTAAAAGGTATAACATCAGAAAGTTGTCAATTGTATTTATATTTGGGCCTGACTGATCTACAGACAGGCCAGTGTTATCAGTTAATCAGTTCTGGTGTATACAGTGGCATAAGAAGGTATTCAGACCATTGAACTTTCGGCACACTTTGTTGCAGCAATTACAGCTTCCTGTCTTCTTGGGTAAGACTCTACCAGCTATGCACACGTGGATGTGGGCAGTTTATCCTGTTCTTCCTGTCAGATTCTCTTAAGCTCTGGCAGACTAGATGAGAAGTGTCTGAACTGCCACTTTCAGGTTTTGGCTGCGCTACTCAGGGACAGTCAGAGACTTGTCCTGAAGTCACTCTAGTGTTGTCTGCATTCATCCTTCCCTCAGTTCTGACCAGTCTCTTGTCCCTGCTGCTGAAAAGCCCCCCATGGCATGATGCTGCCAGCACTATGCTTCACTGTAGGGATGGTATTAGCAGGTGATTAGTAGTGGCTGGCGCTCACCAGATGTGCTTTGAGTTCTGCCCAAGGAATTTGACTTCAGACGCTGCAATAACTCTGTAGGAGGAAAATTAAATGTTTGGCTTTTATGGTCTACTGTGTCTGGAGTGTTACATCTTGTAGTGGGCAGTTCGTGCAGATATTATGTGACAATAGTGAAAAAATTTTTTTGAGTTGTTCTTTTTTCAGCTTTTATCCAAAGAGACGTGTGTTCACAATATTCTACATATGCTCCTGTTGTACATTGTCATTATTTTCACATATATTAACTGTTACTTCAAGAGGCAAAATGCAATAGCTTCTCTGTCTTCACAGGGAGAGCGAGGCTTGGAGGGGCTGCGGGGTCCCAGAGGACAGCCTGGTGCCGGAATCAAAGGAGACAAGGTAAAGTACAGAGAGGTTGTAAATAAGACACCTGACTGAAAAGCCTTCACACAGGCACGCAGATAAAGCCAGAGTCCTATTGCAAAGAAGGGCAAGAGTTGGCAGAGTCACTGGTGAATGCATTCAGCCTGGTGTTATATAGGAGGTCAGGCTAGAGGTGATGGCATGGAGAATGTAGGAGGAGTGAGGATTCATGGTTTGGGCTGATGAATGTAGGAAAATTCACCCTGCAATGGCACAGTCAGACAAGCACATAAAGATTTTGTTTTACCTTTCATGATGTGTTTGCAGAGCTTCGCAGCCATCTGGCAAGCTTACTTCTCAGGTATTGACAGGGACATGGCTAGGAAACTTTTCAGTTGATTTATATCATGTTTAAAAATTACACAGTTAATTTTATGTCACTGAAATCTAACATTAATATTTAGGAATGTGTGAAAGTATACAGAAATACAAGTCTTTTAAAACAAAACTTTGTAAACAGGAGATTGTGATGACAGTTTTACCGTAGTCTTGTGATGAAGTTCAGATAATTACAATAATAATTTCAATTATGACAAAGCAACACCTGCAGAGTTTGGTCTGTATAGCTTTACATATAACAGAAACAATCATAAGCAAATGCTATTAAGCTTTGTGTGTTAAAACATATTACTGTACAAATGTACTCATGCAATGCAGTAAACAGTATATATTAATTACTGAGCCAAAGTGAAATGCACAGAATCTTGGCAACAACTTAAACTATCAACATTTAAATGGTGTTATCATCATTAACCTCCATTCTCATCTGAACCGGCAGGGGGATTTTGGACCTCCAGGTCTCCCAGGGCCCCTTGGGCTGCCAGGAACTGGCATACAAGGCGAAAAGGCAAGTATCATAAAATGATGAATTTTGGGTGTTATTTCTGAATTCCTTAAATGTACATGCTAAACCAGTCATTGTGAGGGACTATACAAGAATGACTGGAATGGGAAGAGGTGGCTGAACTGCACTCTAATTCTGACTCCATTTTAAACCTTAAAATCTAAATGAAACAATAACAGTGATATTGGGAAATGCCAAATTTACAGCAACCATATCAAAATGGCAACTGGGTGAGCCACCCTCATGCTAGTAGCATGGCTCTAAGTCTAGCAATGGGGGTGTTGAGCTGTGAGTGCAGACTGAACTAAATCATCAGCTAACAGGTGGGTTGTCAGACATGCATGTTCCCCTAAGGGTGAATTGCCATAAACTGTGATCCCTTTACTGTTTGTCTAGTGCCATCATCAGGGCAAAGTTGTTATTTGTCCAACACTTTGGTTTATGACCTGCAAACTCCCATCAGCCTTAGCTGTACTTTGTGTTAAATGCTAATTAGCTAAGGTTAGCATGCTAACGCAATAAAATTTTACCTGCTAAACTTGTCATGGCGGGCATGTTAGTGTGCTAATGGCAGCATTTAGCTATAAGTATCTCTGCTGTATCAGCACCACTTTAGACTGTTGAACAAAGCTACTAATGAATGAATGGCTATTGGATCCATTGAATAAACAAATTGGGAAGTAAGTTCTGCTTTTATGCATATCTGATTCAAAGTGCAAGGCAGTGCATTTAAACCAAGCCCAAAATAATCAGTTAACAATAAAATAATGGGGCTATAAAAGTGTTCAGGTTACTCGTAGACTGAAGAAAAAGAGGTTTCATTTCTCTTCAGCTTGGCAACATCAACATCTGATGCTGAATTTGCATTATATTATATAATTAACCTTATAATTTGCATTTAACTTCCCTATAGTACTGCTTTTATCTTATGGTACAAAATACATTCACTCCATAAAACTACAATTATCCATTGATGATGTGAGCTTTTTTTATACTTGACAGCCACACAAAATTTTTATTCAGCCACCTAGCTTTTAGTTTGTGTTCATTTGTGTTAGATGGCTGCTCTTTTTATTACTGCATCCATTTATTCTATAGGGCCAGGAAGGACCAAGGGGGCCACCAGGAATCAGAGGCCCACCAGGAGAAGGCCTGTCTGGACCCAAGGTTTGTACATACCCTCAACAGTTTGATGACAACACCAAATCAATCCATCAAGGCCCAAAGCTGGAGAACTATCCTTTCAAGGACTCTTAGTCTCTCACATGTGCTAAATGCTAACAGTGATGCTATAAAACAAGTTAAGTTGCTAGAATTAAATTGATGGTGTCTCACACAGGGAGACCAGGGGTTGCCAGGTGAGGTTGGCGCCCCAGGGGAGAGAGGAGCTGGAGACCCTGGAGCTAAGGTGGGACAAAGCTGACAACTACATTTTTACAGTGATAAAAGTTTCCATTCTCTGAACTGACACAGATGCACAAATGTGCCCTCAGGGCGAGCCAGGCTCACCAGGTCTATCTGGTTTACCGGGGCTACCAGGGGAGGATGGCGCCCCTGGACAGAAGGTAATTAAACTCACCCACTGATATACGTATCGTCAACTGTTTCCTCCAGTCCCAGGGCCCTAAAGGTAAAAATACATGTGGTTGCATCTTTAGGGTGAGCCAGGCACTACAGGTCTCAGGGGCGCAGAGGGGGCACCTGGAATTGGCACACAAGGTGAAAAGGTAGGCAAGTGACACTGTCTGCCTGCTCTTTTGTGTGTGTGTGTGTGTGTGTGTGTGTGTGTGTGTGCACACGCATGCCTTGCAGAAGGTCTTTGCTGACCTGTATGTAGTAATGTCAGATGTCAGATTAGTAACCGTATTCCTGATGTGACCTACAAGGGTGACCAAGGCCAAAGAGGAATAAGAGGGTTGACTGGTCCACCTGGCATTGCTGGACCCTCAGGACCAAAGGTGAGAAGCTGTTAAGACATTAGTTGCTAATTTATAATTCAGAATATTTGTGTTGTGACCCTGTCCATTACCTTCTAGAAGTATATAAATAATGAGGAAGATCAGTTGTCAGTTAATGATTTTAACCACTTGGTTTATATTAATCTTCATTAGGGAGAACCAGGGGCCCAAGGCAGGGCAGGTTCCCCTGGTCCACCAGGCCGTTTCATTGTAGGACCCAAGGTAACTACTCTCAGTTCTACTTTAGTGAGCAAAACTGTGCCAACCTGTTGTTTCCTACACATTTTCATAAAACATTGTTCCCAGTGCAGTTAATGGTTTCTTCATTGCCATGTTCCTCAAGAGATACCCACTTGATACACTCCTGAAACAAGTGACACTGCAGTAATGTCACATCTCTCATGGCACAGTGAGAAAAGACATATTCAGACCTTTTACTTAAACACTAACTTAACGCAAGGCTGAGTGTCAAGATGTACTGACATACCCTGGCATGCACTCCTACATCACTGCAGCTAGGTTAGAAGTTTCACCACTGGAGATCAGCAAAGATTATAATATAGGTTTTTAAGCTGTAAGTAAAAGTAGCTATACCACAGTTTCAAAAAGTGCCTATTATAAAGTACATAATATTAATAAATTATTATTATTATTATTCTTATTACTGATGGATTAATGTGTAAGCAGCCACCACAAGCTATTGGTCATACCAGCCCAATATCTAGTCCTATTGCCTGTTTTTTACCCTGACTCCTTGTTTTTCAGTGCTCCTTCTCTTTTGAGTTAACCCTCAAAACAGTTACAGTGCTGTATTTAGCTGTGGTGATTTCTCTGGTCTTTAAGCCAGTTTGTCATTTGTAAGATGAAGATTGTGTATTTTTTTTATTTCAAATGTTATATGTGCCACTTTAAACATGTATTTTTACTTCACATCAATTAAATGCAGATATGGTATGTTAGTATTAAGAATAAAACATACCCTAACATATGAAACAAAATGTGTTTTAGGGTGATCCTGGTCCAAGTGGTCCTCCTGGTCTGATTGGGGAGACAGGCTACGGACTTCCTGGTCCCAAGGTAATACACAGTATAGGCCTGTTCTTTAAAAACAACAATGTGTTCTTGTCTAATTCATGTCTTGGATGTCTGCCTGTTGTCACACACTTGAATTCACACTAAACAAGTGCAAGCAGATTGTCACAGCTGGAAAATCAATTATCAGATGAATATAATGAGAGGCAGCCCTGGCAGCACATGTGGATGCTTTCACCATGAAGATCACTTCCTAGCATCCAGAAAGAACAGGGAAGAAAAATGGGTTGGAAAACACATAAAGCTACATCATGTACCGCTGTCCTTGCTCTCTAATAAAATGTTACAGCATGTTTTGTAGTTACCACCCTCTCCTGTTTTGATGTATTGCACAGTACACAGGAAGCACATGTGTCCGTTTACATCCACATTCAGTTTCCTTTGAACATTTGTCATCTATAACGCACTTTGTTTCCTGGACCTGCTGCCCCAGGACCCGACCTCACATAAGCAGAAGAAACTGGATGGACGGACTTTGTTTCCATTGCATGGGTGGATTATTGACTTTAATGTATCTGTGTGCTGTAGGGTGACCGTGGTGATCCAGGGCCGCCAGGTCCATTTGGTCCCAAAGGAGATGGCTATCCCGGGCCCATGGTGAGGAATTCATTCAGTCACTGACATGCCCATCTGTCCACTCTTAAAAATCTGCACATTCATCCCATCCATCTACAGATTATAGCCTGTCCTCTGTCCATTTGTCATCCTTATTTTAGCCATCAGTTCCACCCATCTAATGATACTAATAATAATCACTTTTATTGGCCAAGTATGTTACACACACACATAGAATTTGTCTTCAGGGGTAAATACAAAGGACAGGATTTACATTTAAGTTAGTCAATATTTAAAAGGAAGCATTCAATGTTTTTTTAATAGAATTATACGTACATCACATTTTGCTGAGAGTTAGATGAGAATATCAATGCCACTGAACACTTTACACAGTCAATGCTGTTAAATGGGGGTTATGTGCCAGACTGCTTATCGACAAGGACCAGAACCTTGCAGGAGGTCCAGCTGGTTGTCTGGCACAGTGTCAAGCTATTCCTCTAATGATAGCACCACCTCTAAGAATGTATTTCATGTCCTGTGTAATAGGGCCCTCCTGGTTTGCCAGGACTTCCAGGAGAACCTGGCCCAGAAGGAGTGGGTGTCCCTGGGCCCAAGGTGAGAACATGAATCTATAAGATGAAAATTTGTCAAGCATGTGTATCATGATGGTGACAAAGGAGAACATAGAACAGGGTGGGCCATGGAAAAGTAGCTCGTCAAGATGAACAAGCAAGTGGATTGTTTTGGAGGTGGGCTACGTTTCCATGGCCCACCCTGTATAAGAAAGTGATGCATCTGAATCTAGTAGAGTTTTAGTAGTAGTTTTGCTTATGCATGTGAATACATTCATTTGCATTTTTATTCACTGGCATATCTATCTAGTCATGAATCTTTAACACTGAGTCATAAAATGTCCTCTCTTTCAAAATAAGGGACTAAAGTGTGAGAGAACTGTTTCGCATTAATACTAATTCATAATTTTTTTTTCTATTACCTAGATGCCATTTTTCATTTTACAGCTTTTAAAATTGGCTTGACTCCACAGTTGTCATTTTTTCGCAGCTTTGATCGTTTGAACCCACAGAATATACGTACCTCTATTAGCACAAGTTTAAGTGCCTATTACCAAGTGTACACATCACTGAATCAGTGCAACATGTGTACAAACACACATTTCATCATAAACACAGTTTGTAATATTGTACATTCTGACACCTAATATAATACAAATGGTTTTATTGTTTGTGCTATGTGAAGGCAAAATTAATGTTTTGTGTTAAGAGTTTAGCTACATGCACCTCTTTTGAAATCTGAGCCAAAGCTATTGACAAACAGTCGGTTTCAAAGCCTGTCTGAAACCGCACTGGAGATAAGTGAAAGAATCACCTCAGTGAGCACTCAAGTCATTTGTTTTAGGAAGTTAATTAAAGGGAACAAGGCCTTGCTCAGCAGAGTTCTTTTTTTTTTGGTGAATTGTAAATTGCTGTGTTGTAACTCTATGTCTTCTTTGTAGGGAGATATTGGTTTTCGAGGATTGCCTGGTTTACCTGGACCACCAGGCGAAGGCCTCCAAGGACCTCCGGTACTTGATAAGTTCTGAATTTACAACTACTTCTAACTAAAATGACATTCATTTTTACTTTTCATTTTGATTTGTTTGACTCAAAAAAAGCAGGCCTTATATTTTGTTTTTGCAAACATGAGTCAAGGATGCCATCCTAATGAGTTTACTTATGCAGGAAGCCTTCTGTAATTTTATTTGACATATAGCCAGATGGTCATGATTGAGCCATATTCTCAAAAGAATAGTCTATAGTCTATAGTCAAAGCTCCAGATTGAAAAAAGAGTGCTTTATATTGTGTGTGAACATGCCCACCGCAGGGGCCTTGTATTCAAAGGCTGCCAGGTCATTTGCTATGGGTATTTATCATGATTTTCCCAACAGCACTCTGACACATTGGCGCAGTGTGTGAATCTCCACAGACATATGTGTCTAATGAGAAGCACTGGGCCTAACAGGCCTAACTGAAACAACACGCAGCACCCTTCTGTCCTCAAATATCACACCCCAATTCCCTGCAGGCTTCAGAGCAGTGTCTCTGCAGGTAGGAGCGCTGTCACACTCATGCAGCACTAGGCAAGATTTAATTGAGGCCTCAGCTGAAGCTGTCAGATGGGAAAAGAGACAGCAGATCACACTGGCAGACTTCAGCCTTTATCCACATTAAAAAAATTGTGCTGTCAGAAATTCATAAAGCATTGTTTAAAAAAATAAAGGGATAACCTTGAAATGCCATTTCAAATGACAAGCTATTTCATAGTGTGTTTTGCATTCATTTTACATCTAGTCAAGAAATGTGTGATACCTGACTGTTCTGTCCTGAAGGAACTGTAACATGCATTTTTATTAGACTTTGGGCAGTATAACCTTATTCTCATACTCTGGAGTCAACTCATGCAGCAAATGTAATAAAGTAAAGCTCTAATATAAAGGTTTTTATTCTGGGGATTATGACATCAGATGGCTTTGTTCATTAGTTTCTCCTTTACAGTTATATTTGGTCAAAGACAAGCAAAAATCCTTAAAGAATAAGAACAAATCAAGACAAGGATCTTGACCCCCAAAAGTGATCAATATTAATTAAATAAATGTCTTTTTCCTTTTCATTGCAGTTGCGTTGTTACCAGTGTCCTCAGACACCTCCAGTCTCCCAGTTCCAGATGTAGCAGCTAGCTCCTAGTCAGTTAGCTCCTATCTACAACAGTAATAATGACAAAATATTTCTGAATCACCCAGCTGCCTGCTTCAGTAAATAGTTCTGGGCTTCTAATTGTAGAGTTGACCTTAAAGTGATGCTAATTAAATCATCTTTACTAAATTATACAAAAGAAATCAGTGATTCAATGTGCAATTTTTCCCACAGTTAAATAATAAAAAAACAGAAATAAACCAGGCAGAAATCATAAACTTGGACCTAAATTGTAATATCTTACTGAAGGAATATTATCTTAAGAATGTGTCCGTAATTGAAGGACTTGCAGGTTAAGTTGACTTTGCTAGTAGAATGGTGTTTTTACAGATCTGTGTAAAACGTTCAGACAGCTCATTCAGAACATTGTTGCTAGAGAAGGACACATACAGTAATTTCACTTAGACCTGCTTTTAAAATCCTAATGTTAGTTTATAATGCACTGAATGGTTCAGGGGCAAATTTTTGATCTGCTGCTACAGTAGCCTACATTATGAACCGGCCAGACCTCAAAAGTCATCTGTGCCAGGTTTGTCCTCTGTCCCCAGGTCACCAAAACTTAACATGGAAAAGCATAACTCAGTTTCTATGCTCCATATCTGGCACAAACTCCCAGATCTGCTTTGAATCTTTGTGCTTTTGAAAATTTTGTTTACCACTGCTTTATACCTTCTGTTGTATTTTACTCTTTTCAAACCCAGTTTATATTTTCTCATGCTACTTTTATATCCCACCTTAATGCCTTGATGTGTCATGAGCCATGTCCAGCACTACTGAAAGCACTTTGAGATGCCTTATTGGTGAATAGCACTGTACAAATATATGTCACTTGCCTTGCAGGGTAACCCTGGGCGACCTGGCCCTTCTGGGCCAATGGGGCCACAAGGACAAGGAGTTCAAGGGCCAAAGGTAGGCAATGATTTGTTGTTCTTTATAAAGGTTCAGGTACCTATAAACCATATCTGAGAATTGTTTTACTCCTCTGCACATTCATGTTGTGCTCATTGTTTAAACAAGAGCATATTAATACTGTATATTATCTGTATCTCTGTGTGTTTCTGTTACTTACTGTGTTGAACTCCATGTTTGATTTAGGGTGAACAGGGAACCCAGGGAGTGACAGGACCAAGGGGGAT
>NW_018128271.1:79513-81187 GCF_001952655.1 Monopterus albus | reverse complement strand
ATTGTCAGTTTGTGTGTTTTTATTAGATTCTGCTAAGTGACATGCTGCCATGTCATGTGTGACAGGGCGACCGTGGTTCGGCAGGGGAGAGGGGGTTGAAGGGAATCAAAGGAGATATTGGAGACCCTGGAACACCAGGGCAGCCTGTGAGTGACACTAATGGTACATTTATATGTCTATTAACTTCTTTGTGACTAGCACAAACAGGGTTTTCTCTAAAGTGTGCTGTATTCTTATTTTAGGGCCGACCTGGTGTCAAAGGTGAAGCAGGCCTCACTGTGAGTCTTCTCACTTTTTTATATACTTTTTCATCAGCTTCTTCTCCTGGTCATTAATGTCCTCACACGGTGTTGGTGTATTCATTTCAGAGAGAAGACATAATTCGAATGATCAAAGAGATCTGTGGTAAAGTATCTTGTAATCCCTGGAATATTTGTTTCAGTTCTCAGTACTGACTTAACAGCACAAGAAAAGATTCAGTTTCTGAATCTAAACAGCTGTCTCATTTGATCAGATTCCAAAGAGTGAATATCGTCAAAGTAACATTTCAGCCATGATCTCATATAGCAATGTGATGTAATTCTAGGTTGTGGGATCAAGTGTAAGGAGAGGCCGATGGAGCTGGTGTTTGTCATTGACAGCTCAGAGAGTGTGGGCCCAGAGAACTTTGAGATCATTAAGGACTTTGTAAATGCACTGGTGGACCGAGTCACAGTGGGCCGCAACGCCACAAGGATCGGCCTGGTGCTGTACAGCTTGGAGGTGAAACTGGTGTTCAACCTGGCCCGCTATGTCACCAGACAGGATGTCAAGCAGGCCATTAGGATCATCCCATACATGGGAGAGGGCACATACACAGGCACAGCCATCCGTAAAGCTACACAGGAGGCCTTCTACAGTTCACGGCTGGGAGTCAGCAAAGTGGCCATCGTGATTACAGACGGGCAGACTGACAAACGAGAGCCAGTGAAGCTGGATATAGCTGTACGAGAAGCACACGCTGCTAATATTGAGATGTTTGCTCTGGGGATTGTGAACACTTCAGACCCAACGCAGGCTGAGTTCCTGAGAGAGCTGAACCTGATTGCCTCTGACCCAGACACTGAGCACATGTTCCTCATTGATGATTTTAACACCCTGCCAGGTAACTGCATGAGTACTAGAGCAGAGATACTGGTAAATATTAGCTTATTGTTCTTAAAAGTAAACCCACAACATCTTGTTCCAGGTCTGGATTTACTTTAGGGTTAGATTTGTAGTTATTTACATTATGCTTTGCCTCTGAAACAATTCTGAAAAGTTATGGTTTTGCACATTAAATTATAACCTGATGATTGTGCTGGATGAAAAGTTATAGTTCACGATGCAGGGTACTTGAATGTCTGTATTGAATTCATAGCAGTCTATCCACTAATTGTTGAGATGATAATCTGACACATTTTCACTAATTGTTGAGATGATAATCTGACAACCTCACAGTGGGTATTTGGACAGTTTAGAGACATCACAGTAATGGTCACATGTCTTCGTCCGGTATCCCTGGTTCTGACTTCTGCCTGTGTCTGTCTCTCTCAGCTCTGGAATCCAAGTTAGTCAGCCAGTTCTGTGAGGATGAGAACGGAGCCCTGATATATAACAGAATAACTAATGGGAACAATGGCTACAACGGCAACA
>NW_018128271.1:74123-79503 GCF_001952655.1 Monopterus albus | reverse complement strand
GCTACCATCCTGCTAGTGAGCAGGAAACACTGAACAGTCGGCAGAGTGGCACCAACACTGGCATTGGCACTCACACTCATGGAGGCCAGGTGGAGACCACCCAGCACGGCAGCAAAGGATCCAGCACAGCACGTGTATGGAACATAAACACTATAGATTCATATATATTATACAAAAATCCTTATAAAAAAGTTACGAAGTGTTTAACACTGTTTGCTGGTTTTGTCACTATCAGGGAGGAGGAGTGCACACTGAAATAAACAGGGGACCTGAGCGTGGGGACACATTTAACCGCCAAACCTCAGACCTAAAACCTGTCCTTCCTCCCAGAGAGGACTCCTCCAGTAGCCAAGGCTCCTCCTCCTCATCTCCTTCTTCTTCTATAAATATAACCACATCATCCACTGGCGTATCTGTGCACTATGTGCCTGCACCGAGACCGGCTCTTCCCAAAGGTACACAAAGTCTTCTATACTTGAATATTTACTATACTGTTCTAAAATGTCGTGATACTCAAGTGCAACTAGATTATACTTGATAAAACAAACATTGTATGTTGTTTCAGAAGTATTTCTAATGGCAGTTAGTGATAAAGGTGTAATTGGAAAGTCAGAAAGCTGAAACCAGTTCCCTTCATGATCATTTTGGGAGTGGAGAGGACCATTCTGTGACGTGCCCATGTATCTGAAAGTGTTGGTGTCCTGGCTCCACAGTTTTGATGCAGAGCTCTGTAATGAGGTCAAATAGCGAGCACGGAGCCCAATTATTTTTGATGCAGTGCAGATGGTTTTAAGGAATCTGCTCCTTCCTGAGAGTGTGGTGAAGAGGCTATATTGAGGTGGGATTTTGTGGTCCTAATGTTTTTTCATATCTGTTCTTGCAGAGTTTGTTCCCTTAGACCCTCGCTGTGGCTTGGTTCTGGACCAGGGGACGTGTCGAGACTATAGCATCCGCTGGTACTATGACAAGCAGGCCAACGCCTGTGCTCAGTTCTGGTATGGAGGCTGTAGCGGCAACAAGAACCGCTTTGACACAGAGGAGGAATGCCAGAGGACGTGTGTGATCACCAGATCCACAGGTACACTCTCGTGATTCATCCTGGCCATATTACTATAATTTAACACCAATCCTGACAACCAGCAACTTTGTCCTTCTTTGACTGATTTCTTTTCCATTTCATTAGCTGAATTGAGGCCGTAACAATGTTATTGGTTCCAAATGTTTTGGAGTATTGACTTTCATTTGTTTTCTTTTTCCAGGAGGCTGAGTGAAGTCATCTGCCATGCATCTGCTGTAGATATGTAAAGGAGGGGCAGATAAGTCAGCCATTTTTTAGAGGGTTGTGTAAAGGTTTTACACAGTTCGCAGAAATACACATGTACAGTACACTGATGTTTCATATCACCACTACATTTCAGTTCCTGTTGTTGCACCCCCTCATATAATTAGTTCCAGTGACAGTGAGCATAGCTATGATTGATACCTCCACTGTTTTTATATTAGCATCTAGTGCAGGAGAAACTCTATCACTTCTACTCAGAAATCAGGTGAGCACTCTGTTTTTCCAATTTCCTGGGGATTCCCACACTTCTCCCGCCTGTATGAGGGTCATTTTGTCAGACACAGTAAATGGTGCTGCAAAGGTGGTGAAAAAATGGACTGATCAGTGATAACTCTGGTGCCTTATCAGTGTCAGTCTCACAGATCACATGTACCCAGTGGTATGCCACTAAACCAAGCTGTAGCTATTCTTTACTCAGGCAGTCACATGTGGAGTGTATTGGTTTGGTTTAATCACAAACACAGCAGAGATGAAGCCTCTAGACACTTATATCATTAAAAATCTAGTTTGTATATAAACTGATGCTCTGTAACTTGGAGTAGAATCATTTTGTGGATTTGAATGTGTATGTTTTTTTCTGAATGAAAATGTGATACTTTGTGTTTACATTATTTCATTAACCACTAGCTTTCTACATTTGATCCAGCAGGAACTTTACAACATAACACACACTGCCCTCTACTGGGTAATGCATGCTGTGTACTGTATGAGCCGAATTTTACCTCCACTGATCTGTGATTATGTTTCCGTGTAATACTCATTGTGTATTGTACTGTATATTACATGGTCAACATTTGATGTCAAACATTTTTAATAAATCCGATCAAAACCAATATGTGCAAAGGAAGAACATTCACAGTAAGGGACTATGTGAAAATTATTAAGGAGGAGGAGGAGGTGAGAGAAGAGGGAGGGTATTGTAGATTTTGTTTATCCTTTTAAGGGAGTGCAGGAGTGCAAAATAAACATGGATCTTATGTGTGGTTAAACATTATCTCTACCAGAGATTGCTTAATTTTTATGCCTCCCATGCTGGCGATAGCCTTGGCCAGAGGCAATATGTTTTCAGTTTGTCCATGTCTCAAGAATGCCTTGAGGAAATTTCTTCCAATATGGGACAAACTTCCACTTAAACTCATGGATTAGCTGATTAGATTTTGATGGTCAAAGGTCACTGTGACCTCATGTCTGTCCCATTTTTGTGTTTATCATATACCTAGAATGCCTTGAGGGAATTTCTGCTAATTAAGTACAATTAAAATCTTTTATTAAATTCCTTCAGTGTTCACTACATATATGAGTCTGGACAAACACACATGTAAACTGAAGCTTGACTGGTTGGCGGAAGCATACAAACTCAAGGTGGTAATTCTAATTATCTATAGCTCATGGGCAGTGGCTAGGGGTGACACTAGGACCATTGTGCAGCAGCGATGTGCCCAGCCGGGAATAAAAAAAGAGTGCAGCCAATGTTAGCTAAAGAAAGTATGATGCGTCTCACACAAAATAAACAATTTGATTCTTAATAATGTATGGCTTATTATTTCATAGAACTAGGGTTTTAATTTACCTTTTAGATGTAGTTGAAATGTGCCACCCCTCTGCCTGACTACCCCGTCCAAAATTGTCTTGATCTGCCCCTGCCCTAGCTTGCAGTTTCTCCCTTAAGCTACATCATAACAGGATCATAAATAAAGTTAGACTATATTATGATGCAAGTTTACACATCGTCAGTTGTTCTGCTTATCACTGTAGCAAGATGAATCATGTTGACTGTAATCAGGACTGTGCGGGGGCGGTCTGATTAAATTTGACTGACACTTGTCTGGCAGCAAAAGCAACCCCACAGCTGTCATCAGATTTTAAGTCTAATGTTGCTGAATCCTGAGTGGGGTACTGAAGTACATGACATCACCTTTTACCAGCTGAGTCAAAACCACTTCAAACATGAGAAAAGTACAAACAAAGACACAAATCCATACATGTGAAATACACTCACCAGCCACTTTATTAGGTACACCTGTACAGTTGTATGCACTTCAGTTTTTGGTGAGGTTGTCATAAATGTATAAATTCAATTATATGTTCGTTATTGGGGACATAGTTGAAGGTGGTGTTGTACTGGACTACATTATATTCAGAGATGTTCCTAATATTCTGACCCTCTCATTTATGTAGCTGGGGAGGACAAATATATTAGGAACACCTCTGAATATAATGTAGTCCAGTACAACACCACCACCTTTAACTATGTCCCCAATAATAAACATAGAATTGAATTTATACATTTGACAATTTCACCAAAAACTGAAACATTTTGAGCTTCATAAACACAAATGTTAAGGTGGAAATGTTGAACTGCATACAATTGTACAGGTGTACCTAATAAAGTGGCCAGTGAGTGTAAGTAAAATGGACAGCGACAGCTACCAGCCATGAGAAGCTACAGTCAGACTTTGTTTTTCTTGGCTGGTGGAGCTTTGACCATCACTAGAGGCACATTTCTGACCCTGTCAGAGAGTGCGTGGCTCTGATGTGTGCCATTATTTCTATATACTGTACAACAATTATAAATTAATTAACAATTACTGTTCATTAGCTGTAAATATCTTATTAAATTCTTAATACAGAACCGCTGGCCCATGTTTAGTGTTAACTGCCACTTCTAATTATAAATGCCTGCTTGTTTGGAGCAGAAATTGCTTAATATATGCCAACAATAATCTGTGTGATTGTGTGTACAGCACAAAAAAATGTAGTGTAGCTTCTCTTCATTTGTTTGGCCTATTTTGCCCATTCATCACCTGCAGAAAACGGGAAGGGACAAGAGAGAAAAAAATTTGAGGGATTACAAAAAGATGCGAGACATCCTTTTGTTTTCAACCATCTTTTTAAATAAGTTTTTTGGGGGGCATGTGCCTTTATTTTTTATTTTTACAGGGTAAGTGAGTTGCCGAGAGGTGGGGCCTCACCAATGCCCCGGCGGTTTTCCAGGGGTTGATTAATAATAATAATAATAATAATCTTTATTTGTACCGCACTTTCCAGCTCGAGAGCACAAAGTGCTACAACAATAAAAACATAGAAAACAATATCAGTTAAGAACACTCATAAACAGACAGAAGCCAAATGGATATCCAAGGACTGATATAGGCCAACTCCTACCCGGCTGGCTCTCCCATCGGGGGCTTACCCGTGGTGGCATTCTCCGTGATTTTCTTGATCGTTTCGTTTTTGTGTATCTCAATGACATTCTTCTTCCCTCACAGAGCACCCCCAGCACGTTCGCCAGGTCCTTCTTCGACTCCTGGAAAACTGCCTTTATGTCAAAGCTGAGAAGTGCGTCTTCCACTCCCCCTCTGTGGCATTGCTGGGGTTCATCATCGAACAGGGAAGACTCCGTGCCGACCCATCCAAGATCTCTGCTGTCACCAATTGGCCTACCCCCACCGGTGTGAAGGACCTGCAACGCTTCCTGGGCTTTGCAAACTTCTACTGCCGCTTTATCAAGAACTACAGCACCATAGCAGCCCCCCTCACACAGCTCACATCCACTAAGGTGAAGTTTGCATGGTCCAGGACAGTGGCACAGGCCTTCCAAACCCTCAAAGACCGGTTCACCACAGCCCCCGTACTCCTCCAACCTGATCCCTCAAGGCAGTTCGTGGTGGAGGTGGACGCATCCGACACTGGGGTGGGAGTGGTCCTTTCTCAGTGGTCCGGGGAAGACCATGTCCTGCACCCCTGTGCCTACTACTCCCAACGGTTGACCCCGGCCGAACGTAACTACGATGTGGGAAACAAGGAACTGCTGGCCATAAAATTGGCCCTTGAAGAGTGGTGGCACCTCCTCGAGGGTGCCGACCAACCTTTTTTAGTCTGGACCGATCATAAGAACTTGGCCTACCTCCAGTCAGCTAAAAGACTGAACCCCCGACAAACGAGGTGGGCCTTGTTCTTTGATCGGTTCCGGTTTACCCTCTCATATCGGCCAGGGTCTCGCAATCAGAAACCAGAAGCCCTCTCCCGACCATATAA
>NW_018128271.1:70246-72153 GCF_001952655.1 Monopterus albus | reverse complement strand
CTTCACGTTTTGTCGCCCTAGCTCTGTTCCAGTCTTTAGCTCCTTTGTTTCATTCCTCCTCGCCTCTGTCGCTTCTCCGGACCACGGACCTCCTCTACCCGGCTCCTTCTCCACCACACAGGTCGATGCACAGTCTCCTACTAACTGTATGTACAAACTCTGTTCTTCCTCAGTACTTTCCACCACGACCAGCCCAGGAGTGAGTCCCAGCGTCCGCAGCCCGGTCTTCTCCTCATCATTCAGCCACTGACTGTATTCACTTCTGCAGCTCGACACCCGGTCCCACTTCTACCTGATTATTCATTTCCTTGTTATATTTCACTGTAATTAAACTTAGCACTGCTTGCACTGAAGTCAGCCACCTGGGTCCGTCATATTTTTGTGACTCGCTCACCCCTGTGTTCGAGCCGATCTAACAGGAGCAGACCTCGCTTCAAACCGATGAATTTGCACATGCACTGTGCTGCGTATATGTTGCACCACATGTAACCATTGGGCTATCTGGACGCCTTTGTTTTTAACCAACAACTTTTTTTCTCTGCTATGTTCCCTCCCAATCTCCATAATTCTCCCTCCCCTTCCCAATAATTTTCATACAGTCCCTAAATAAGAAAGTATGTATATTGCAAAGTGTTTTACAACTCTGCTGACTTTGCTGAATCTGCTGTGGCTTTAGGAAAGTGGCTCCTCTTTCTGCTCTCGCCTGCTCCTTAAATTACATGTTAGATGCTCCGTGACAAGTGCTGTATTCTGGTCTATATTTAGTGCTGCCCACGGGGGAAATGCTACCTACTCTACACGTCCCTCACACACTTTACCAAGCCACAGAAATAAGACTTAACAATATAAGATTCTATTGATCCAGACACATCAGTAATGACCTTCCTAATGCCTGTTTTAACATTTAGTACTAAAACACATGACTGTGTGCATATTGACACTATTTATCTTCAAAAAAAAATAGTAAAGCCAAGTAAATACAGTATTTGCAGCACTGAAATGATCTCAGTGAGAGAAGTGTGTTAGCAATATTCTCACACACAAACTCACAGAAACGCACGCACAAGCAAGCGGCTGGACAATAATACACTCCATACAGAAAAGGCAGAACCATGCTGATTGGTGGACAGGACTACTGGTATCTGTGGCTGTCAACTGTTCGTGCACACAGCTGCTACACCCAAACTTCCATGGTCCATTTTTAGCACAGTGATTCTTTGTGCTCTTCAGCCTCACAGTAAATGCTGTCATGATGTAATAAAATAAGATTGTGTACTGGCTGAAAAAATACAGATGATTGAATGTTATCTTAGTAGAATCTGAAGTTGAGACTTAGCAGCATTTAATTTGGTAATTGTTTAGGTTGTTTTTAAAAAAAAAAAATACCCAGAATTTTTACTTTTTTTTTACTCTCAAATTAACAAATGCATATATGTAAAATTGAATATTTTTTTGTTTTGGGCTGCTAAATAAATGAAACAAGTAATTTACAGATGGTTCCTTTGTCTCTGAGAAATTTTAATATTTAGCAGTTTTAAAAAAAAGTTTTAATAAAAAGTAAAAAAAAAAAACTAATTTTATTTTAAAAAGATTTTATAAATAAGAAAATAACCAGCAGAGTATTCAGTTATAAAAATAATCATTAGTTGCAGCCGGTGATCTGGTTATGCTAGACTGAATACATATATGAATGGAAATCAGATATAATGTGTATATTTTTGAATGTGACATCAACTGCTCTAAATATCCTCCCAGTCATCCGGTCAGCTCAAGGGAAGCAATTTGAAGGCTTTGGCAGTATTGTCTCTGCTGGTAGCCGGCCACATGAGACTCTGAGAGCTGAATCATGGTGGCATATCCCCAGCCTGAGCAGCCAGTTGCTTCTTTTTGTCTGTGGCAGCAGCTGG
>NW_018128271.1:57465-70017 GCF_001952655.1 Monopterus albus | reverse complement strand
TATTTTAAAATGATTTTATAAATAAGAAAATAACCAGCAGAGTATTCAGTTATAAAAATAATCATTAGTTGCAGCCGGTGATCTGGTTATGCTAGACTGAATACATATATGAATGGAAATCAGATATAATGTGTATATTTTTGAATGTGACATCAACTGCTCTAAATATCCTCCCAGTCATCCGGTCAGCTCAAGGGAAGCAATTTGAAGGCTTTGGCAGTATTGTCTCTGCTGGTAGCCGGCCACATGAGACTCTGAGAGCTGAATCATGGTGGCATATCCCCAGCCTGAGCAGCCAGTTGCTTCTTTTAGTCTGTGACAGCAGCTGGACAAGCCGAGGCCTGTGCTGTGCTGTGATTTGGCCCATTCAGATTCCACTGGAGCTGAGACAGGCAGGGCCACAGAGGTAGCTATATTTAGAGTGGGGCAGGATTAAACTGCAGGGTCTTCACTCCAGAATCCTTTTTTCTTCTCTGCCTTTTCCAGCCAGGACCAACTACCAAAAGGACCTGTGGCTGCTGTCTCCTTCCTCTCTCCAGAGACCCTCTTGTCCACCCGCCGTTTCCCCTCCTGACACACCATGGACCCAAATGCCATCAAGGAGGAGCTGCGCTTGTTTCAGAGCACACTACTCCAGGACGGACTGAAGGAGCTGCTGAATGAGAACAAGTTTGTGGACTGTACCCTGAAGGTAGGTGACCACAGCTTCCCCTGCCATCGGTTGATTATGGCCGCCTGTAGCCCTTACTTCAGGGACATTTTCTTCACAGAGGATGGGAAGGAGGCGGAGAACACTAAGGAAGTGGTCCTGGAGGATGTTGACCCTTCCACCCTGGACATGATCATCCATTACCTCTACTCTGCTGAGATTGACCTCACTGATGACAATGTGCAAGATTTAATTGCATTGGCGAACAGATTTCAGATCCCTTCAGTCTTCACAGTGTGTGTTAACTACCTTCAGAAAAAGCTGTCTCTGGGGAACTGCATGGCCATTTTCAGGATGGGCCTAGTGTTCAGCTGTCCCAGGCTTGCTGTGGCTGCACGCAATTACATCGCTGACCGCTTCGAGCTCATTTACAAATATGAGGAGTTCCTCAAGCTTGCACCCCACGAACTGTTCGCCATCATTGGTGGAGACTCATTGAATGTGGAAAAGGAGGAGCTGGTGTTTGAGGCAGTCATGGCCTGGGTCCGCCATGACAGGGAGAAGCGCATCAAGGTCCTCAAGGATGCTTTCAACTGCATCCGCTTCCGCCTGCTATCTGAGAAATACTTCAAAGACAGAGTGGAGACTGATGAGATTGTCAAGGCTGACCCTGAGCTCCAGAAGACAATCCAGGCCGTCAGGGATGCCTTCAAGGGGAAACTTCCAGAGAAACCCAAGAAGAAAGAGGGGGCCGGAGAGGAGGAGGACAACCCATTCCCTGGCTTCCTGAATGACACCCGCAGACACGGCATGTACGCCCGTGACTTCATCCTGATGATCAACGACACGGCGGTGGTGGCATATGATGTCAGTGAGAATGAGTGCTTCCTTGCCGCCATGTCGGAGCAGGTGCCACGTAACCATGTCAGCCTGGTATCACAGAAGAACCAGCTCTACATCATTGGTGGAATTTTCATGGATGACGAAAATAAGGATGTGCCTCTGCAATGTTATGTCTATTTGGTAAACAGGTTTTTATTTTATTGATCCTTCAATTACAGAATGCTGCATAAGAATCAGTTACTTTGAGAAACTGTCTGACTTTTTGGGAAATGTTATTATTTTTCTTGCAAAGAGTCAGATGAGAAGCTTGATAGCACTGTCACATCTTAAGATGGATGGATTTTCAAATGGATGTCGTTTCCCATGTTGGGGAATGATACAGACACTGAAGGATGTGATAGAAGCATTGAATACCTACACTTTGCAGCATAATCAATATGTGGATACAGTACTATGATTCATCCCCTTCTTTACGAGGAGACAAAGATAAATGGGTGCTAAGTGCTTTCACCACTGTGGGTTTTAATGAGCAGTATTTTCTTTCTCCGCAGTTGGATCCTGTCACTTCAGACTGGGTTGCCCTGCCTCCTATGCCTTCTCCGAGATGCCTGTTCAGCATCGGAGAGAGCGGGAACCTGCTGTTCGCTGTGGCAGGAAAAGACCTCCAGACCAATGAGTCACTGGACTCTGTGATGTGCTACAATGTTGAGTTAGTGGTGTCACTTTTCTTTCACTTTTCCTCCCTTCCCTCTTTCTTTATTTCTCACCACCTTCTTGAAGGTTTTCAGGTGATAATTAACTTCCTTAAAAAAAATTAAAAGCAATTATGTGTTAAGTAATTAATCATGTTTTTGTGTCACTTCATCCTCTTAATATGCCATGGTTGTTTCTGCAGTAATTATTGGGCTGCTTTTTTCTAAATGAAAATCACACATTGAATTTCAAAATAACAGTAAATGAACACTTTTCTTTAGGAAGATGAGGTGGAGTGAGACCAAAAAGTTTCCTCTGAAGATCCATGGCCATGCTGTTGTCTCCCACAAAGGACTGGTCTACTGTATTGGAGGAAAGACCGATGACAAGTGAGTAAATGACTGTGTGAGCATATGTGTGTGTGAGAGAGACCTTATACTGTGAGGTGCAGCTATTTGTGGTTTATCATCCTGCCAGACTTAGGGCAGCATGGCACATCATTGTCCACAATTTCACTGCTGCAGTCTGGGACCGATCCTGGACAACTCCTGTTGCATTTTACAGTGAAAACACAGGGTCTGAGAGCATAGCCTGGAACATGGAATTAGGTTGAAATAGAATTTCCCCATTCCTTTGAATAGGGCAAGATTTTCAAAATAAAGCTAAATAATTAAAAAAATTGCGAATGTAAGCAGGTATGTCCTTGAAGTGCTGAACATTTTGATACCTGAAATTGCTTAAAGTATGCTGAAGTAGAATTTTCCCATTCATTTGAATGGAGTAAAATTTTCAAAATAAAGCTAAATATTTCAAAAGTATGAAGTTTAGCAAAATGCTGAATAGTAGTATGAATGTCCTTGAAGAGCTGAACATTTTGATAGCTAAAATTACACTGCAGCAAAAGTTTCCCATTCATTTGAATGAGGCAAGATTTTCAAAATAAAGCTAAATATTTCAAAAGTATGAAGTTTAGAAGAAATCTGTAGCAAAACATGAATGTCCTTGAGAGGGCTGAACATTTTAATAGCTGAAACAGCTGAAAGTATGCTGAAGTAGAATTTTCCCATTCATTTGAATGAGGCAAGATTTTCAAAATAAAGCTAAATATTTTAAAAGTAGGAAGTTTTGAAAAATTTTGAATAGAAGCATGAATGTCCTTGAAGAGCTGAACATTTTAATAACAGAAATTATGCTGAAGAAGAAGTTTCCCATTCATTTGAATGGGGCAAGATTTTCAAAATAAAGCTACATATTTAAAAAGTATGACATTTAGCAAACTTTTGAATAGTAGTATGAATGTCCTTGAAGAGCTGAACATTTTGATAGCTGAAATAGCTGAAAGTATGATGAAGTAGAAGTTTCCCATTCATTTGAATGGGGCAAGATTTTCAAACTAAAGCTGGAAATTTAAAATGTATGAAGTTTAGAAAACTTCTGAATAGTAGTATGAATGTCCTTGAAGAGCTGAACATTTTGATAGCTGAAATAGCTTGAAAGTATGCTGAAGTAAAATTTTCCCATTCATTTGAATGGGGCAAGATTTTCAAAATAAAGCTGAATATTTCAAAAAGTATGAAGTTTAGGAAAATTCTGAATAGATTTGCGCATTTCTTGAAAAAGCGGAACATTTTGATACCTGATTGGTTTTTCTTGCTGAAAGTATGTTGAAGTAGTTAAGTGGCAAAAAACATACAGAATAATAATAATAATAATAATAATAATAATAATAATAAATAATTGGATAACATAGTATGGATGCTGAATCAGCATCCATACAATAAAATAAATACAAAATTTATACAACTTTAAATATAAGTTTAAAAGCACAAGTTAAAAGAGCAAACATAGATTATCACATTAATTCAACAGAAAGGTAAAATCATGACGCGCTGGGTCATTATGGTAACCAATAAAAAATGTAGCTTTAGAAGCTAACACAGTGCTTCTTATAACCTTCACTGGGTGACAGGCGGGGCTAATGTCTGGACTGACAATCAAAAATAGAGGTTGAAGAAGCAGGAATAACAACAAGAGGACTGAGGCAAGCAGAGTGTCATGGAGGGGTGGTTATGCAGCTGAGAGACGCCATGTCCTGTACCATTTTAACTTTATTTATCATTGTGTAAAATGACAGAAGAAATATGTCAGCTAAATTATTTCCAGTTAGGACTACATAATTCTCATTTACTTTAATAAATGTACTACACGTTCCTTCTGTTCGGGTCCAACAGGCCCGGAGAATCTTTATGGATTCATAAGTCCAAATCTACAAACAATTTTGCACTGGGTGCATCTCTCTGTCTCAGAGCACAGACTATAAGTTGCGTGGGGATGACTAACCTGTGACATGTGTGACGTGTGTGACGTGTGTGACGTGTGTGACGTTGGTGACGTGTGTGCCGTCCTGAGACGCGCGTCACTGACGCACTCCTCCACTCCTCCGTATTAGCTTGGCTCGCCCTGCGGTAACCACAACATAATAAATTACAAATGTGAACCACTATCTAACACTCCCAGAGCACATTGTATTATCAAACAGACTGTATTTTACATGAATTACCAACCTGTGACCAGCTGTGCCATTCCTGAGACGCGCCTCACTGACGCTCCTTTATCCTCTCTATACGCGTTAGCGAGGCTCACCCTGCGGCAACCACAATGTAATAAATTACAAATATGAACCAGTATCTAACACTCCCAGAGCACATTTTGTGAAACAGACTGTATTTTGCAAATGAATTACCAACCTGTGACCGGCTGTGCCATTCCTGAGACGCGCCTCGCTGACGCACTGCTCCGCTCATTTTACGCATTATTTTGGCTCACCCGAGAGTAATGTTGTCCTCCAATTATGAAATTTCTTCGTCTGCTTCAACATCAGAATCTTCTCTCGCCTAAAAATCATTTCCAGGGGCGTCTGACTACTAATGCGCCTGACGCGCCTTGCTATCCATACTGTGGATAGTGCACAAGGGGGAGACTGGTCTCCAGCTCAATGTGCTCTAAATATTCTGTTTGCCCAGCAACAAGGGTGGGTGTCGTCTTTCAAGGTGATCATAAAACATGCAAATAACCCTCATAACTGACAAGGATACCCACCAATAGGTTGTAAACATGGCACATTGGTCGCACCAACAGTAAGTGGCCATCTGACCAAGTGCGCCCGCCCCTGCTTGTCTGGTTGAGCTGGGGGTTGGGGACTGGTGTGTGTGTGTGTGTGTGTGTGTGTGTGTGTGTAGCTATTTGTGTGTCAACTGGCACTCAAGCAGCTGGCTTCAAAGGGTTTAGTGTGAGGCCAAGTGGCCTTTAGTATTGCTGGGCTTTTTAGACCCGAACAGAGCCACAAAATGAGGCAAGGTCTTCAAATTTCAGCCCAAAAAATGTTTAGAAATATATTTTTTCTTAAGGTGAAAAGTGAATCCAGGTCTGACAGGGCTGAACAGAACACAGAACAGAAGGGTGAAGAGATGTATGAAGAGACACGCAGGTATATTGATATCTGCGATGGCAGATTAGCGTTGAAACCAACAACTACAAGCATGACCCATGTACGGAATGAGGCAAGTGATTTGTTAGAGAACTTAATAGATTTTGAGGGACTGGAGCTGGAACTGAACACTATTGGAAATACTGAAATTCATTATCATGAACCGGACGAAGATTTTGACCCTGAAAAAAACTTTTTTAAGAACTCTGAAAATAACTGCAAGTATTACACGGATGAGCAGTTTAACAGCAATGTTAAGACTGAAAACAAATTACTGTATCATTAATTCACTTCAATAGCAGAAGTTTATACGCAAACTTTCAGAGTATGAAACATTATCTTAGTAGTCTAAAACATTCTTTTAATATAATTGCTATTTCTGAAACTTGGATGAATAATGTAATTTTTTTAGTATATTACTTGTGTGGTGTAGAAGAGAATTATTTACTGCTTGCAAACCAATGATGGTAAGATGATGTCATGGGGTAGGACTGGATAAGTCTGACTTCTTCCTACTCCATTCAAGCATGTACTAGGTATAAGCAAATTGATATTGGATTATGTGTAAAATTATGTGTGTTGTCATATCAACTGTTTTTACATGCTTGAAAGAATAAATCAAATCAAATCAAAAATCAAACATATTTCACCCTCTGGTCATGTGGATCTTCTGTGTTTCTTTGAGTGCTGATTAGCTGCTGTGCCCTTTAAAAAGAGAGCTCACTGGCGCTCTGATGTCGGCTTCATGCTGCAACACACTGTTGGTTCATTAGCTGTAAATACAATTAACAAAAGTGATTAATGCATGATGCCACATTTTCATCATCACTTAGTGGGAATGTCACCTTTTTGCTTTGTTATTAATATTTGCATATCAGTTTATCACAATGAACCTTTATGCCAGGTATATCATAATTATTTCATCTACTTTGTAACATTTTGAATGTTTCATGCGCTTTTGAAACATCTGAAGATGTTTCAGAAGTTTTGCAGATGAGGACTTTTTCTACTGAATATGTACAAAAAAATAATCACCAGGCCATTTAGAAACAGATTTTGATGTGGTAAAAAAGCCCACAGTTGTATTTTTCTGTTTTCCACAGCAAAGCTCTCAACAAGATATTTGTGTACAACCACAAGCAGGGAGAGTGGAGGGAGCTGGCAGCCATGAAGACTCCCAGAGCTATGTTTGGAGCTGTCACCCATAGCGGCAAGATTGTAGTAGCTGGTGGGGTCAACGAGGAAGGGCTCACTGCTGCATGTGAAGCCTACGACTTTGCAACAAACAAGTATGATTCTGTTTGGACTCGTTTTAGTTGAGGACATAAGAAACTCAAAAACATTTTCCACAACAATCAGCTTTTTTGACTTTTAGATATTATTAATCTCAGAACTATTGCATAGTATGGAGCCTCAGAGTGTTTAGTACACAGGGTGAACCCCAGTTCCTTTACTTGAATCCACATTTTTCTCACTTGCATTTTTCCTTATGTATCAGCACTGGCTCTTCAGCTTGACTAGAGAATTACTTTAGCATATGCCAGATCTCAGACAATTCAGCTGCTAAGAAAAGTTAAAACTGGTCAGATGTTCCAAGGTACAAAAGATACAGGTACAGAGAAAGAGAGCTCAATCATACACTTGACCTTCTGCTAATGTTGTGTCTCTTCAGGTGGGAGCCCTTTGCAGAGTTTCCCCAGGAGAGGAGCTCTATCAACCTTGTGACCAGCGGTGGCTCCCTGTATGCTGTGGGTGGCTTCGCTATGGTTCAGATGGAGAACAAAGAGGTGGCTCCCACAGAGGTCACTGACGTCTGGCAGTAAGTCTTCTCAAGTTATAGGACCAATATTTATATGTGTTCCTTGGCTACCATTGGTATTGTTCTGAGAGCTGAGTCACCTCTGTCTCTTGTTAGGTATGAGGATGATAAGAAGCAGTGGAGCGGCATACTGAGGGAGATGCGTTACGCTGCTGGCTCCTCCTGTGTGTCCATGCGCCTCAATGCTGCCAGGATGCCCAAACTGTAAACAGAATCACTATCTTTTTCTCTTTTTTTCTTTCTTTAACCCTCATCACCACCCTTATCACCTTAGGATTTCTTTGACATTCATTTTTCTCTGAACTCAGATGATTTTTATCTGTATCTCTGCTCTGCTGCTGCTGCTTCAGATGCTGTGGCATCTCCAAAGTATTTCAAAACAGAAGCCATAATTTAGATTGATCTATAAAATTCTGTTTGCATAATTTCTAGCTCTTCTTTTGTAAAATAAACATTTGTAAACTTCTGTTACTGTTTTGATTTTGTCTGATCTTCAGAAAAGTGGCATTACAGTGACTGTATCAACACGGACAGCTTAGGGAGACAAGACTGTATTTGTATTTCTAGCTTTTTTGTGGTTTCAGTCCCAGGAAATGGAAGATGCTTCACAGAAGGTACTGGGATTTAAAGGTACATTAACAGCTCAAGTCTGGGTGTCTCCATTTTGGTAGCGCTTCACTCCACCTGCTATGGCCAATCCAAAAAAAGGGCAAAGAGGTAGAGTTTAAGCAGAGCTGGCTAGACACCTAGCAGCTAGCCATCTATGGCAGGACCCTCCCACCTGTCACCCAAAGCTGCCATGCCCTTAATTATGTTTAAATTTGTGTCTCAATATAAGTATAACGGGTGAGTTATAAAAAGAAAAACATCCCCACCATACATTTGTCATGGAAGGGGAAATTAGCTAGAGACCAAAACCTTTAGAAATATATTTTTTTCTTGAGCTAGCCTCAAGTGGCCATTTGAGGAACTGCAGATTTTAACATCTCCATTGGTTTCATTTCTCAGCCTTGGAGGCTGTTGCTTGGCCCTGCCTGCAAAGGTCATAAGAAGCGTTTTTCAAACCACAAGTGGTCATTTCAAACAGCCAGCCATGGAGGAGCTCTCGGCAGCTAAAAGTCTGCCAAATCGCAGCGCTCTCATTCTTTTGCACAGTAAGTGTGATAAGAAAGAGCAAAAGCCAGCATTAACTTAAGTTTGGCTTTTTGACACAGAGAGTGTTAAAAGCAGTGAAAGTACTCAAATTCGATTCAAATGTGGTGTTCTTCCTTCTGGTCCCATTAGCATCTAAAGCTAATGTGTTTGTTTTGTTAAAATTAGCAACCTAGCATGGTCATGAATTTATATCTGTGTTGAATTAATGTGATTTTAATTTGAAAGCAATTCTAGCTTTTTGTGTAATATTAGTACTTTGTTAGCCCCTATTCAGACTGTCTTGTCAACCTTGTCACCTGACATTGTTTCGCTGCAATGCTGCCGTAGAGCCAGGACTTGTTAGTCAGCTAATGGTATGGTCACTGTGTTTTGTATAGTTTGTCCCAACCAGGCATCCGAAATTTACGTCGTTATCAGAAAAAACTTTGAGGCTCGCTAGACCCTCTATCAGCTAAAAAGAAATTGGTTTCTGCACCTTTAAATGCTTGTCATGTCTCAGCATGACAATGAGCCATAGTGCATTTCATTTATCACAGAAGTCGGAAGTTGGAGTTGTGAATAACATCACACCCTGAGCTGATCACATTCCAGTTCCAGGTTAGCCAAAGTACCATTTGTACCCAGGTTAGCCATTGTTATCATTGGCCATTTACTGTACAAGCATTGTGCAGGATTTTGTGCATACCAACACAGTCGCAATATGTACATAGTACATGTTGAACAGTGCTATGTCCTTGTTTTAATGAGACATAAATAAGACTACAGCTTCACTGTTAATGCTCTGAACAGCCAACTTGAATTTTGAAGTTGGGATTTGTTAGGTTCTTCCGGCTTTCCAAGTTGAAAGTCGGACTTCAGGGGCAATCCAATTGAAATTTCTGACTCGGATCTCAAAAATTCTGACTTCCCAGTTGAAATGGAACACAACAATGCTAGTTCAAGAAATGACACCTGTCAGACATGAGTGGAAAAGTTGGGATATGTACTTCACACTGAATAACAGCAAGGTTTAAACATGTTTTACACTTATTTCAACAGAGGAAATTATACCAAACTGAAAATAATTTTTTCAGTGTGATTTGCACCTGTATAAAGGTCATGGGAGGATGTGTAAAAGATTGCAGTTACACTCATTAACACTTAAATTGAATAATTACAGTTAGTTAAAATTTCTGCTGTCTTGTGTGACTGTAGCTAGTGAATGTATTTCAGATATTTCATGGAAACAGCATTTTGGCAGCTGACAGTGTGTTCAGACAGCTTATATAAATTTGTGTCAGCAAATTCAACACAGTGTTTAACAATGTAAAATCACACCATAGGTAAGTGATCTGTGGCCAAGTAAACTGACTTGTTTTAATCGGAAACCGAGTTCGGTGCCTGTGTTAAGTGTAGCCTCACTGTAGACACCTGAATTGATTTCTCTGAACCAAAGGTTTTTTGGAGCATAATCTTGCTCTCTCCTTTTCTTTACAAATTCACGTGAAACCTGACCCATGTAGATAACGTAACCCTTGAGCTTTATAACTCAAGCATGACACCAGGAAGTTAGTGCACAAAACAAATGTATGCTAGGGTTTTCCCATGGGTGTGGGGGACTGGAAGGAAAGAGAGAGGAGGAGGAGGAGGAGGAGTGGCACATGAATGGATATTGATACAGAGGTAAGATATTGAATGCTTGGACTGAGCACTTATGAGGACAAGTGAGTAGAAACATCTTTTTATTTATTTATTTATCAGTCAACTTCTCTGAATGAATTTCAACACAGCTAGATGAAATTAGCTTCTGGATAAAATTTGTATTTTTCCACAAGTATCTTTTTAATGAGTACAACTTCCTGCCATATGAGTGTGCATGTGATGGGTAAATGACACCTTGTGCATCTCCTCATATCCATAATGAGAGCAGATTGTTCTGACAGTATTTCAGAAAGCTGCCATCAAGCCAGGATGTCATATCCTGAGAGGCTTTCAAAACCAGATGAGGAAAGATTTTATTTGCTTCTTTCCCACTGAGTTTGCTTGATTGTTTTTCATTCCTAGTCTACTTGACTCTGGGCTTCTTTCCCTGCTGATTCCTTCTTTGCTCAAGCAGTAATTACAACTGACAATAATATGACAGCTGAAGGAAAATAGAAGAATGATTTATTTATAGTGTATATTTTCCACACCCTGCAACATACTGTATAATGTAATATTCAGTGGTAGTATTCACAGAAATCAGTTTAACAGAAATTAAAGCACAAATTCATCACTTGTTCAGCATGTTTGAAAATATTAAAGCTGCACTAATCCATACTTTTATATCAACAGTGAACCAAATAACTACAGTACATGTACTGTGAGAGGTGTCACCCATAATGAGATGCACATCATTATCACCCAGCTGCAGTTCACTTCAGCTCATTGTTATAGCATCTTTTAGCTCACTGTTTTGCTTTTAGAACGTGCAGCTTTAATGTTTTGGTTCAGTCTTACCACTTGTTTACAGTAACAGCAAGCAGAAAAACCACTCTGAGTCCACTGTACACTGCCTGCTCAGCACCAAGCAACAGATGCACAATATTAGCAGTGAGCTGGTGGAAATAGTGTAGAATTTAACAAATCAGATGTATTCAGTAATTGGTGGGGCCCAAAATAGTCTAAAAGAGTGAATATTGGATCTACAATTGAATGTTAATGCTCTGTTTGCTGAATGTGTAAACAGGTCATTAGCCATATCAACTGTATTAGTGATGTTACAGTAGTGTTGAGCTTCTGCCAAATCACCAAAACCATTGTTTATTACTGGTTTTAAGTTTCAAATATTGCCAAAATAGTTTGACAGAAAACAAATAATTTCTGTAATCAGTCTGGTTTTATTTAGAAAGCAACTTTTTCTATCTTCAAAAAAACATAGTTGATGAATATCAGTGTAATTTGTGTGTTATTGTAGAATGTACAGTTACAGGTAGCCCTGGATCCTTCCCTTCACAATTTGCCTTCCCTTCTCTGGTTTTTATTTTACTCAACAGGGCTCAGCCAATGGCTAGCAACTCCTCTGACAGAGAAGATGACAACTGCACAGATGTTGACATACTGATGAAACGTTATTATCTCCCAGTTGCCTATGCCATGATCTTCACCGTAGGGCTGGTGGGAAATTTAACCTGCATTACTGTGTACCTGACAAAGCTGCATCCGTGGAAGAGCAGCAGCATCATCATGGTCAATCTGGCCCTGGCTGATCTCCTCTACATCCTCACCCTGCCCTTCCTGGTTTATACCTATAGCAACCAGGATTCATGAATGCTTGGTGATTTCATGTGCCGCTTTGTGCGCTTCAGGTTTCATTTTCAACTGTATGGGAGCATCCTCTTCCTGACATGTCTTGCAGTTTTCCGCTACGTGGTGGTGATGCACCCGTTGAGGGCAGCACAGGTGCAGCAGAAGATGTGGGGTATTGTCGCATGCTCGGCTGTCTGGATTATAGCCGCTGCCAAAATTACACCCATGTTGACCATGCTATCCTTGGAGAAGAGGAGCAATGTGACCTACTGCCTGGACTTTGCTAGCATCCCATGTGTCGATGATATACGGTGGTATTGCTGGCTGCTCACTGCACTTGGATTCCTACTCCCTTTGATGGTGGTATTCATGTGTTACATTGGTATAATTAAACATTTAGTAAAAAGGCCCCGCTCAACTGGCCCTTGTCGGGTGCGTGCACGGCGCATGACTGTGGTGATACTAGTGGTGTTTGTCATTTGTTTCCTGCCATATAACATCTTACGTGTACTGCGAATAGAAACTCGAAAATTTCAAGAGATGTCATGCATGATTTACCACATTGTTCATGCAGCATATATTATCTCCAGGCCTCTGGCTGGTATCAACACATTTTTTAACCTGGCTCTGTACACTCTT
>NW_018128271.1:54623-56912 GCF_001952655.1 Monopterus albus | reverse complement strand
AGGAGATAGGTTCAGGATGGCCCTAAGCACTTTTTGGCAAGAAAGTTGCCAGACCATTGTCAGATCACAGCACCACCTAGCCACTATCAGCAATGCATGTAATGACATTGCTGCTGTATGACTGAAAGTTGTACCACAGTGAACATAATGGAAGCCTAACCTATTTACTCAGATCAGGAAAATTGCATGACACCTGTGATTTCATCATTCTGTGCTCCCCAGAGACAATAAACTGGCCCTTTTAGTTTTGGTTTGTCTTGGGCAGAAACTTTGTACCAACCCCTGAAATGTACATGCAATACAAAGGATTCATTTAAGGGAAGTAATTTTGTATATTTGAGCTTTGACATATTTACATATTTTCCTGTAAGGAATGACTGAGATTGAGACAAGATCATATTTAAAGCTCTTTTGCTGTTTTGTGCCTTAAAATGAATGTTTTTTTTAAATGAAACCACTTTTTTCAGTAGCTAAATTTCTGCTACACTACTCTGTTAGAATAAGACAGTATATCATGTGGATTAATTGCAATAATTTAGAAATAAAATATAGCAATAGGTTCACTTTTCATTATTTGTCCCGGTCTTTAGTTTATGACCAACTGTCCCCCAAACTAACGATGTTCCTCTTAGCATAGGCAATGTAATGCTTGGGCTCAGAATTACAAAGGGCCGCTGAATGTCAATGATAATAATGATGAGTGGTATAATGTCATTAATCATGTGTACTGATTGATTGGTCAGTTGGTTGCCAATCGTGATATTTTTTGACGCTGCAAATTGACACTTGCAATACTGCAGAATTTGGTATCGATCTAATACCAAGTAAATACAGGGTCAGTATTACAGATACTGATACTGATCACATTTTCACTTGGAAGCCAACCTCTTCTCTCAGGTGGGAATGACAACCAGGAAATTCCATTTTTGGACCAAAATGAGGCCACAACTTCAGCTGGGTCTTCTTCCTCATCAGTTGTTAGAGTCTCTCCCCTCTGAGTTGTAACTCTGTGTCATCCTCAACCTCTGACACTTCCTCCTCTAAAACCTCCTCACTGTCAGCCTGGCTTCTCTCCTCCTGATCACTGTCATGGTCAACTATGAAGTCCACAGCTTCACGTGCAGTAGTATATCTCTTGCCCATAGTGCTGCCACAGACTAAACGGTGAGCAAGGCCTCAAAAAAGCTTTATACACCAGAGCTGTGAGAAAGTTGTATGATTGAAACAATGTTGCAGTTTTGTTTTTCAACAGGTGTGGTTCCTGTGGGGTAAAAATTATATTGTCAATAGGTTCCCGTGGGGGTTGCCATGGAAGCCAAAAAGGGGCATGAGATGTGTGTGCATGTGTGTGTGTCTGTGTGTTGAAGTGTGGGTAAGAAGCGTAGAAATGTTCTTCAACTGCGAGCACTTCGCTCTCAGAGTGCAGGTTTACTTGTGGTTCCTAGAGTCCACAGAAGCAGAATGGGAGGCAGAGCCTTTAGCTATCAAGCTCCTCTCCTATGGAACCAACTCCCAGTCTCAGTTTGGGAGGCGGACACCCTCTCTACCTTTAAGATTAGACTTAAGACGTTCCTTTTTGATAAAGCTTATAGTTAGGGCTGGATCAGGTGACCCTGAGCCCTCCCTTAGTTATGCTGCTATAGGCCTAGGCTGCTGGGGGGCCCCATGATGCTCTGAGTTTCTTTCCCCTCCCTTCCTGCTCTGCTCTCCTCTCCTCTCCCCTCCTCTCTCTCCCTATGCTTCTATATGCCACCATTACACATTACTAACTTTGTGTCTCCTCTCTCCCGTAGTGTGTCCTCTCTCTCCCTGTACCTTTCTGCAGGTTGCCCTGGCCCTGGAGCTCTATGTCTCTGACGAGCAGTCACCAGCCACATCAACCTGATCAGTGTTTGATTGTTGTGTCTTGTTGCTTTTCTTCTTTTGTCTCTCCTCTATCCACTCACCCCAACCGGTCAAGGCAGAAGGAAGCCCACCAAGAGCCGGGGTCTGTCGGAGGTTTCTTCCGTTAAAGGGAGTTTTTTCTCCCCACTGTCGCCAAGTGCTTGCTCACGGGGGATTTGTTGGGTTTTCCCTATGTAATAATATTGATAACAGCAAGGTCTAGACCTTACTATGTAAAGTGTCCTGAGATGACTTTTGTTGTGATTTGGCGCTATACAAATACAATTTTATTTGATTTGATTTGAACTCTGTTTTATACACTAATTGTAGTCTTACCCATTCATTTCCAATTACATTTTTGACTGGAAACACCATGGATGTGTACAAGTTCCATAAAACTAAAAA
>NW_018128271.1:52491-52915 GCF_001952655.1 Monopterus albus | reverse complement strand
CTGAATACTTATGACCCTGTGATATTTCAGTTTTTCTTTTTTAATAAATCTGCAAAAACGTCAAACATTCTGTGTTTTTCTGTCAATATGGGGTGCTGTGTGTACATTAATGAGGAAAAAATGAACTTAAATGATTTTAGCATATGGCTGCAATATAACAAAGAGTGAAAAATTTAAGGGGGTCTGAATACTTTCCGTACCCACTGTATGTGTTCAAATGCCATTTGTGAACAAAGTCATGGAACCTCATGAAAAAAGGATGAAATTTACTGCACTTTTTTTTATAGAGGAAACTTGTAACTGTTCAGATTTTACAGTACCCACTGTAAAATTAATTTGACCAGAACACAACAGGTGGGTGTCGTGGCTAGAGTGTGATACCGACTAAATTAATTCAGACAAACCATCCCAATTTAAAGGACCA
>NW_018128271.1:45555-51992 GCF_001952655.1 Monopterus albus | reverse complement strand
GTACACACTTAGCTCAGCCTTACATCCTTACACAACTAACACAAGTATTATCTAAATATGAACTACATACTGTTCTATTACATATTACCTCTGGAATCTGGTTTATTTCTAACCACTACATGGGTTAAGTATTGATCTCGTCACACAAGTATTGATCAATACTAATACCAACGTCAGCATCGATACTATCGATACTTTAGATCGATCTGCCCACCACTACTGAATGGGAAAAAAACGTTCAACAGCAATGGCGGACTAGCACATGTGAGAGAAGCATTCAACAAGGCTCAAAAAGAAAGAAGAGAGACTAAAAGTAACTTTAAAAATACCTAAGTTAACTGCAAAGCAGCCGGTGTGAGTCCTGCTTCTCAGGTAATGTTTCTCTGTTACTTTACTCTGTGGAGGTTAATGCTAATGTTAATATTAGCACAGTTCCTCCAGTGAGTGCAATTAATGTTAGCCAAGAAGAGGGCAAGCAACCCTGGAGAAGACCAAACACTGGTACAATGAGTGCTGGTGTGTCCCCATGGAGAATTTAATCTGAACCTGAAGTTTTTAATCCGGGGAACACATCTTGACATAGACAGCTCCACCAAACCAGGGACAAACCTGCGAGTGCCTCAGCGGATATGGAGACTTGATGCTGACCTGGTTGCCTCGGTAAGTCTGACTTTAATTTTAATGCTTGTTGTCCTGGCATTAATATGTTTATAGGCTATAACGCTACAGCATTTACTGCAATGGTCTGTTGTGTTGATAGTATAAACTTATTTCATCTAGCTCATAAAATCACAAAAAGTTTATTAAAATCTGTGCTTTTACAGTGTATATAGTGCAGTTTGCACTCATAATACAGGTAAGTAATATTCAGAAGAACATGGGAATCTTTTAAAATTTCTATTCCACCAGTCCTTTGTTCCTTTTTGTTTGAGAAAGGCAACTTTTTGTTTTTACTATGAATCATTTAACACATTTGCATAGTTTTGCATATCCTTAGTTCACCAGATTTTAGAGATGATTTAAAAAGAAGAGACCATATAAGTCATCATGGTTTGCTGCGTTTGTCTTCCCAACAGTGATAAAATTATTTTACAGCCCAACAACACCTCCTGCAGTTACTGATCTGTGAGATACTCTGATGTGGTATCTAATCACTTAGCTGAGTTGTCTGTGCAGCTAACAAGGCAGGCAGCACATTCCTCATTTTGAAAGCCTACATGCTGCTCTCTGTGTTTCTGTACAGAGTGCAAAAGGACCAAAAAGTTGGAAGCAGAAGATGGCATTAATATTAGAATGTTTTGCAACTGAAAATAAAGGAACACAGAACATCTGATTATTTTCATCCACCACAATCCTGCAGAACAAATTCTACCTGTCAACACAGACCATCAAGGAAGCTTTTACATTATTTGTCTTTCACTCCCTCTAAACTGCTTCTTCCTGAATACCAGATGTCATTCTCCTCCCGTTCCTGGTCAAGATCACATAAAAAAAAAAAAGAGTAAGCTGTGTCAAATAACATAGACTCAATCTCATGATGGAGTGAATGCCGCATTCAAGGTGTCTGTCGCTTTTCGGTGTCCAAGTAAAATCTAGCGTTATCAGAGGGTTATATAATTCAAGTCTGTCTCTGTAACATGCTGTGCAAACAGTACAGAGACTGCAGCTGTGGATGCAAAGGCTATTTTAGTCTGTGGACACTTTCTTTCCTGCCTCCTGACTGATCTCCTCTTCATCCTCATTCTCATGAGCAAAACGGCTGCTTGGAGTGGCCAGGAAGCGCTCATTACAGCTGCAATTGTCCAGAAAAAGAACATTAATATTAAGTATTCATTCCACCACCTAACATCTCAATGGCCTGTTGTCTGTGGAAATGTGTTGAAACAGACTGTTTTTCTACTAGAGTGCAAGCAACTGGCTTTCTATTTTCTGCTGTGCCAGAGTCATGGTCAATTGAACTTTAAATGATCAATTTGGAAGCGAAGAGCCTGTGATCAATGCCCTAATGGTGGAAATACCAATGTTCTGTCTGTGATGTAAGAGTGCTGAAGCTGTCTGACAGCCAGCCTTTAAGGCCTGCGTCTCTCCTCTCCCTGAAAAAAACAAAAAAAACAAGCCTCATCAATGTGTGTCAGTGTGTCTGTATGTGTGTGTATAGAAGAAGTTGGCACACCGCATGAAGATTTCAGATTTTTATGGTGAGAACATGCTGTGAAAAAGGAGCAAGGCAAGAACGTGTGCATGTACACATGCATACCAAAGAGAGTCCATCGGCGACAAATTTACATCGCTGGATGCTGCATCTTTTTATTGAACATATTTCCTGTGAGAAATTGCCTTGATTATGTCTGTATATCGCAGCTTAGTCAGTCAGAAAGAAAGAAAATACACTGCAGACTATTTTCTAGTTTGTGCTCTGATATTCTTATGAAGCCAAACACCATAGACTAACTACAAGATTTCACTGACCAACACGGTGCTAGATCACAAACATGACACAGAGGACCCTTTGTCATTGTGAAAATATAATAAACTTGGCCTTCATGAAGCATGTTATTTCTATTATTCCACAAATTCTTTGCAAATTTTAAGAAACATCTTCACTGCTTTGAGAACATTCAAAGCACTTGCTAATGAATAAATAAATACATCTCACAACTGCAGTGCCAAAAAGAGCCATAATAAAAAAAAAAGCTAATTCAAAATCTTAATGCTGCCAGGGCAAATACATCCATCATAAATATTAAGAGACCGTTCAGCAGTCCAACAAAGCGCTATGAAGGCAGGAGGTTTTGACAGAGTGACAGCAGAAGCGAAACAGAGGGAGCTGGAGGGAGGAGAGTAAAGCACAACGAATCAACCAGCAGTCAGTTAGTGCACTGCTGTTTTAGTCCCTGCCTTCTCCTCACCACAGCACCACCTGGCTGCTGTAGTCCTCTGTAGTGGCAACGTCCTCTAGCACCTTCACCACCTCCTTCTCGTCCTCTTCTCCTAGCCTCCACAGCTCAGTCAGATAGGTCCTGTGCATCTGCTGCCTCTCCTGTCTCCTCCTCAGCCGCGCCTCCTGGTGCTGCTTCTGGCGGCTGTACTGGTAGCGCCGAAGAAACAGCTCCTTGGCGTACTCATACAGCTCCATGTCGAGGGCGTTCAGCACCTCAATGCGCCACCGCACCTTCTCTGTGAGCTCCACACTGGCTGCACGCGTGCTGTTGATCTGCGTGAAGGCCCGAATGAAGTGTAGACCGAACGTCCGCTCGAACAGGTACTGTGTCTTGCGCTGAAACTCCGTCAGGCCGTAGAAAGCCATGTTGCGCAGATTGGCCTTGGCGCTGGCGAGCAGCAGGCGGCCTCGCTCCAGCTCGCTCATGAAGGACATGTTGTAGCAGCCCACCAGGCTGAGGTCAGCCAGCATGCGGACCTGGCGGTTGTTGGCGAGGTTCGAAGGGCAGCTCATGAAGTCTGCCAGGGGCACGCCTGTCCAGTCTTCACCACTGTAGCAAGCAGGGAGCTCGTCCTGAGTGGGCGGACGGCCATCACACATATGGAGGGCTGTTTTCCAAGTGGCCCCACGCTGTACGTGCTTCCATTCACTGAGGTAGCGTGACACAGGGTCTCGTAGCATGGTGATGTAATAGAAATTCCTGCAGAGATAAAGACATGCATAAGATGGGGTGTCTGACATGCAGGTTAGCTCACAGATATTGTTGTGCTGTGTGTGACTTTCTATGAATGAAAGGGGGGCATCTTTCCTAGAGTTAGATGAAAAGATATACTACTCTCATGTCTGTACATGCAGGGGCATATCAAGCTTTTTAATAGTGTGGGGGATGAGGTTTGTCTGGGGTGGGGGTATCTGAGCAAGACTGAAGCTGAAGGCAACTAAATATGTTTTACACACCTGTCTCATTTATGATATATAGTGTTTACCTACCTCTAAATAGAGTTTATGCACCAAATTCAACCAGGATATTCAATATTCTGCTTGCTATCATTATCTTAGTGTTTCTGAATTACACTGCATTATCTACATTTTATGCCCAACCCTGTCAGGTTTTCTCAGCTGCACCTGCCTCTCTCACCTCCCTCTACTTGTTTTCAGTTTCTGATCACGTCACTTTCCACACATTCCTCAATCAACACCAGCTGCACTCAATTAGCCGTTCACCTGACCCTATTTATACCCTTCTCACATGACTCTCCTTGCCAGTTCATTTTAGTTCTTGGGCCCACTACCAGTGCCACATGTCTTTTTGGATCACTCTGCCTTTGTATGCCATCTACCCTTGCCTTTCTCCCCATTCTTCCTACCCTGTTTCCCTTTTCATTTACTCCACGGATTGCCTCCTCCAAGCCTCTTCCAGTGACCCTAGCGTTCCGCAGCTAGACCTCTTTCCTTTTTTCCCCCCAGAGACTAACCCCTTACTGATCGACACCCGGTTTGTATCATATATTCATGCTCCGTTTCTGTTTTTGTTAACGTCAGCCTGTACAGCACTATTAAACTGCTTGTACCGAAGTCAGCTCTCTGGGTCCATTCTTTTTCGCTCACTCACCCTCCCATGTCTGAGCGTTCATAACAAACCCTGATCAACACTGTAAGGGCCATTTCTGCCACTCACTCATATTGTTACAATTTACCCACCTCTTTTTTTCAGCACACCCCTGATTCTTAAGTTGAAGAAATAAATTCTCTGCATTAAGTTTTTCTGAAGAAAAAGAAGGCCAGCTACAAATTGAAACTCTTGTGTAATATGATTTGAAATAATTTTATTTAAATAATAAACTGATGAAGTTTACTGCTTAAAGCAATGTTTACAATTGGTTACAGTTGCACAAAAAATGTTGGATATTGCTAACATGGCATGAAAACCAACTGGCCTGAACATTTAACATTATGAACATTTGAACCTTTACTCAGTTCAATTGAAAGAACCAAAAGTGCTCTTTCTGTTTTCCTTACAAGAGACAAACTGATTATCAATCATTTTTCTGTTGACCCTATCCAGCTTGTCTTTATGTACATGGTACACAGCAACACTTTTGAGGTGGGTTTGGGTCATGGTGCTGCGTAGCCATGTTTTCAGCCTCCAGAGGCTGAAACTCCTCTCTGACTCTGACGATGACACAAGCACAACTAGGAGGAGACGAGCAACTGTTTCAACTTGCTTAAAAAATATCCTACTTGCGCTAGCATCATACAGCTCCCTATCTAACTTTGTTAACAACATCATAGCTGAGGTGGTCAGCAGGGTACATGATGGATATTAAGTATTTATCAGCAGATATTGTGACAGCACGTTTGGCTTCACTAATTTACTGTGATGCAGTGTTCACATTTGCATGTGTTGTCTCTTGTGTGTGTTCGGGGGGTTCATACTTTTTCGCGGACGTCATTTTATACATTGACTATTTCGTTTCATTACGTCTCGTCAAAAAGTGTGGGGGATGAAATGTATTTTTAGAAAAAGTGTGGGTGTTATTGGGTTCAGTGTCTTGCCCAAGGACACTTCAACACGTGGACTGCAGGCACTGAGATTCAAACCTTCAACCTTCCGGTTGGGAGACAACTGCTCTACCCACCAAACCACTGTCGCCTCCCCAATATTACTGTATATCTTGATTGTAGAAGAATTAAAGAGTAAAAAATGAAGAAAAAACATGTAAATTCCTGATCAGGCACCAAGATGAGACTCCAGGAAGTAAATGGACTGTATTTTATATAGCGCTTTTCTCACAGTGTGTTGCACTGGCCAAAGCGCTTTACAGAGGATCATACACCATTCACCCATTCACACACCGATGATGACAGGCTGCCACGCAACGGTGCTAGTCAAACAACTGGGAGCAATTCGGGGTTCAGTGTCTTGCTCAGGGACACTTAGGCATGCAGGGGAGACTGGGAGTTGAACCACCAACTTGCTGGTCAGGAGACGACTGCCCTACCTCTGAGCCACAGCCATCCCCCAGGAAGTAACAGTGCCAAACCAAGAAACAGTCCCATACATAAACACCTGTGGAATGATGGTTACATACAGTAACCCAAGCTTCCATGGGTATAGGTGTAGCCCTCTAAGAGCTGTCGCTATTGGGTTTATCTGTCGCGCGGGGGGGCACAGACGGCCTGTGGGGATATGAAAAGAGCATACCTGTTCGGCTCACAATAGTGATGGCCATGGAGGCATAGGCGCACTGGGGGCGCATGGAGTGTGTGTGTGAGTGCGGTGGGGCACACACTACGCCAGCGCACAGCGATCAGACCGCTGGTGGCGTACTCACATGGTGTCACGGGGAGATCTAAGAGCTGTCGCTATTGGGTTTATCTGTCGCGCGGGGGGGCACAGACGGCCTGTGGGGATATGAAAAGAGCATACCTGTTCGGCTCACAATAGTGATGGCCATGGAGGCATAGGCGCACTGGGGGCGCATGGAGGGGGTGG
>NW_018128271.1:26569-45414 GCF_001952655.1 Monopterus albus | reverse complement strand
CCCACAGCCGCTGGCCGATCACGGAGAACTGCTGGATCGCGCCGTCCAGCTGGGAGAGTGCGTCTCCCTGCCAGGGGAGCTGTCAGGGATCCCCCGCCAGCAGCTGAACCATGGTCAGGAACCAAGCTGCGCTCGTGCGCTCCGGAGCTATCAGGAGGACGTGCAGCCGCTCATCCTGCACGCTTGAGACGAGCCACGGGATGAGTGGGGTCAGAGGGAACACGTAGAGGAGACCCCTCGGCCAGGGGTGGTGAGCGAAGGCATCCACTAAGTGGCTAAGCCTAGCCACCGACATTGACAGGGCCTGCCCTGATAGCTGCTAGCGCCTCCGCCCGGCGCGTCTCCGCTGCGAGCAAGCAAGCCCGAGGGGGCAAGCGGCCCGAGGGGAGAGTTGGCTCGACATGTTAACATATGAAGCCCGAATTGCAGCCTGGGCACACGGTGACAGTGGCGTGGCACTGGAGTCTGGCAGTCTCTTTTTGAGGAATGGTTCTTAGCCATGATAAAAGGGAATGTACTTACCCATGTTTCTTCTTAGACTGCTGAAGAAAAAAAGGGAGTAGAGCTAAGGCTGCAGTGACAGCTATATTACTGCTGCGGACGTAATTGAGGACAGCCCAGTGCAGGGCACAGGGTGCGAAAGAATCTCTTCAGGACTGCGCATGCGCGAGGGATAAACCCAATAGCGACAGCTCTTAGAGGGCGAAGCCTATACGAAATAGAACAACAAATGAACATTTTTACACTTGCAGAGCTAAGCTAACTGCATGCTGGCTGTAACTTTATATCAGAATAAAGACATGAGAGTGACATCCATCTTCTCATTTAATTCTCGTCAAGAAATACATTTTCCCAAACTTTTCATTTGAACTTTCCTTTTGACCTCTGAAAATACAGTATGGGCGTAGCTTCCTCTCCTGAAGCAGCTCACTTGCTAGGCAGCATTTACAGAATCATTGTTGTGTGGTTCTTGTCCCAGCTTGCCAGCAGAGTAGGTAGCACTCATGTTCTTTTTCATTTCTGTTACTTTTTTAACTTTTACATATATAATATGAAATTTCATTTCAGTCAGATAGCCTCACCCTGATTTTCTAAAAACAACCTTCTTCAACTGAGTTACAGTGAATGATGGAAAGCTTAAACACACTGTAAAACACCATGAACCACATTTTCAGCAGAGTGGAGGATGAACCTGTACATCAGCTTTGTCATATCCTGCGGTAGTTAAAAAAGATGAAATACCACAGCGCTGAAAGTACACAGAGTGCACCAAAAGTGTGATTAAGGTTTAAATGAAAAACATCATTGAGGGTGTTGGAGAATAATGACTTAAAAAGCAATGCAAACCAAGCATGTCTGGCTTTTAATATCCTGGCTTTTAATGTGAAATTATTTTTATTTTTGTCACAGCAATTTGCTCCTGCCTGCCTCTGGTAATGAGGTTTGGGGTTTTTTTTCTTATCTCCAGTACCTTTCATGTTTCAGGATCACTCTAATCCGCTACAAACAGTGCTTCGAAAAATTCCTCTAACCAGCTGCACAGAAACCTTTCAACTAACAATCATAGCTTTCTGCTCTTATCTATTGAATTCAGTGATGACCGGCATAGCAGTGAGGTGACTGAGGGAGCTGGCACCGGGAGAATTTCAGCCATTTTTAAAAAGTTTTTCAAAAAGAAAACAACATAGATAAAAGGGAAATTGAAAACCTTCATCTTGTGTTCAAAGATCACCATGACCTTACAGTGTCAGACAGAAACCAAATATAAAGCCTAAATAAAAAAGCTGAACATTTATTTCTTTTATTCCACAGGTCTGCAGTATATTTGCTGGAAGCTTTTTTCCAACAGCAAAATAAATAATTCAGATTAAAGGACATTTTATAGTGATGCTGCTCTGGAGGCTTCTCTTTTAAACCCTATCATATGAATGGTCAGTACATGATGAGTTTGGTTTCCCCTATATACTATAACATATAGTAATTTTACAATCATATGCATTATAATTATATAAACTAGAATCTTATAAATTGGTGGTGGTCCTTTCTCACATTACCTGTTACCCTGCTGGCCTACAGCAGTGTTTTTTATCTGAGTGTTTTTCCTTGTGAGGAACACACTCTATGGCCTGAATTTAGCCACACAGATGAGCTGTAATGTGCTCCCAGAATCAGTTCATTTATGGTTTGTGGGTAATCTGAGTAGGTGAGGATGACTTTGGACCACTGGTGTTTACAAAAGCAAAGCCAAGACACCCACTTGCACATTTCACCAGGTAAAACACTTGCATATAAATCTAGAACCCATCAAAACACTTATTAAGACCTCCTGATGCTACAGCACCATAAGTCTAGTAAGGTTGACACTTATATTTTCCTCAATTTGATTCAGTTGCTAACGGACTGTTGAAAAATACTGGGTTGGGGAGGGCAATGAAAATTGTCTCACTCCATTTCAGAAATTGCTTTTCCATCCTCGTCCACTGTCTCCAGTGTCTTTCCGTATCACCCGACAGCCACACCCACCTACACACCTGCTTTAGATTTCTTCAGAAGCTCCACAGTATACACACCTGCCCTTTGTCTTTTTCTTATTCCCTGCCTTTTTACATGTCTGTTGACAAACTGTTGTCAGTAAGTTCTGTTACCTTACCAATTTTGTCTACAATTCATGTGTTTGAGTCCAGTTTTACTGATTTTTACAAAGGATAGAACTTGAACTTGAAAAGCAGCTACACAGTTGCAATTGTTTCAAGTTCACTGCTAAACTGAGAAACTCAATTGAGAGAGAATTTGTGTTACTGTGCCCAGACAAATAGCCTTTAAAGGGCCACAATTTAGCTGTTATTGATGGACAGCAGATATCAATCAGCTGTGATGTACAGTATACTTAAGTGAGTGCCGTTATGATATCATGGCAGAACACACCAGCAGACAGGCATACTACCCAGAGATAATGGCCATCCACGGTGGAGGCTAAGTGAGTTACCCTGCCATTTTCGCCGGGTTGAACGGACAGCACTAGATGGATAGTCACACACAAGCACCTCACAAAGTGGCCTTTGTTGTACTTCCTGGAAAACAGCTCATCAGTCTTTTCCACCTCCCATGCCTATCATCTATCTGCACAGCTAACCGCGAGACAGTCAGATCAATAAACGTCCATGCAAGCCTGCCTTTCTGTGTCTGCGCTTTCATTGTGACCTATTGACAAAGAGCAGCAAATGTCAAAGCTCTCGTCTTACTTGTGTCAGGGACAGAGGCAGGGTCAGATTGTGAAGGTCACCAATAATTACCCATTGGATGAAATGACAGGATTACTCATGCAGGAAACAAAGTGTCACTTTGATAGAGCAGTTCACAGCATGTAGTAGCTGTTTATTTCCAGCAGACACCATGCAACATAAATGAACATTTGTGCTCTGTTTTGTTCTCCACCAACAGTCATTAACTGTTATCATTAACTTTTATGTTGATTTTGTCTGACAGATTTTATGGAGATTTTTTTTAAATTCATCTCTAATATAAACTCTATAGGCCAGTGAGTTAAAATGTTTTTCACAAAATTATATGTACTTATTATATAAGACATACTGTGGCCGTTTGATATTTAAGTGGAAGGGTCACTGCAGTAGCCAAAGCTGAGCACAAGTGGTCAGCTGAACACTTGGAGACACATCTATACTGACAGGTGTAAACAGTGATGTGCCTCACTGTCCACTTGTAATCCAATCATCCAAGACACATTTTAAAGCCAAGTCTAAACAGGGATATGTTAGGATTGGATTTCAGGAGTTAAAGTTATTTTTCTACTTATCATCAGTATTATTTTGCTTTTATAATGGAAAAGTTCAGTATGACTATTTGCTTGGTGAAATGTGCATAAATTGATTGCAGAGATCAGTGTCATCCTGAAAACTATAGATAAGATGCTAACTGCATGTCTACTTTCAGTTAGAAAGAAACGCCTGAAAATAACAACACACACACACTGCTTATTCGAACATTCTAGAATATTTGCATGAACCTTGTATGAACCTTGAGTCAACAGATTAGAAGATAATATGAGTTTCCACTCATGTACAGGGCAGTCCCAGCCCGAGAAGATAAATGTGAATTACTTCCTATTATCGAGGCTCTTGGAGACTTGTCATCTCATAGAGCCTAGCGCTGTAATAACTCTGCATTTAACCAATAGAAAATAAATCTACGTAAAGCCGATTCCTGTTACTTCTTGGGGCCTTCAGATAAAAGAACCAGTTTAATCTATAAGATACCTGTGGGTTTTTTTTAAATAAATATTTCATGAATTCTTGTTGTTGTCTAACCATAGAGGAGACTCAGGATGTAAACCCTGGAAGGTTACAGTCCTGTGCGTTGTGCAGTCACCATCCACCACAGCCATCCCTCTGCTGCCTCTGGTAAATGTTCAAAAATAAAAAATATTCAAAAAGTACATTGTGTCTGAACATACCCCAGCCACCAATGAGCTGTCATCACAGTTTAATTGGTCAATTTAGTCCTATATAAATCTAACTTCTAGGAGACAGGGTTGTTGTTTCACAGTGGTCATCAAACTCTTGAGCCACTGCAGGAACAAGAGGCAGCTGTTCCATCCATGTCTCTCAAATCACCTGTCATTCCATGCTGGTGTAGACTGTAATGTGCTAATGCTAATGTGCTGTCAGGTCTCTCAGGACAGAGTGGGAACATTTTCAATGTTCTCTGATATCTAATTGATTGAGCCAAAATTTAAAGTTTTCAGAGAGATGTGGGTGAATATACAAAATACTGAAACTGCTCTGTCATGTAATAGCACACTCACTAATGCACAACTCTCTGTGTGTGTGTGTAGGTGTGTGTGTGTGTGTGTGTGTGTGTGTGTGTGTGATCATGTGTGGTTGTTCCTAAAGGTAAAGTTAAATCAGCTTGTTGCATTTTGGTGCCAATCAATCTGACGCCTTGTTCATGCCCTTCTCATTGCCTGTCACCTTTCTTCACACAGCAAACCTGCAAACACTATCGATCGGCCTCTCTCTCTCCCTGATTGTCTCTCTCTCTCTCTCTAAATCGCCATCAAAAAGCTACAGAGGAAACTCCCAGCAAAAGATCGATATCTGCCTTGTTAATTCACTCACTACCATCAAGGACACCGTCGGTCTCATGATAAAAGCTTTGATGGAAACTATGTTGCTGAAGAAGCAGCCAACACAAAATTATCTGGATTTAATTTTTTGAAAATACATTGTGTAGCTTTTAGTTAAGGCTTTTCTTAAAAATAGTTTCACTGCTCTAAGCAGTGTCTGTGAAGTATCACCTTCCAAGTTATTATAACGTGCCAAGTTGGGTGAAAAAGTAACTTTAAAAACAAGCACAGGACTGCACATCGATTTCACGCTGAAGTCAGTTTGTTGATAACTAGCACAGTTGGAGAAAATCCATTTTAAAGGAGTTTCTGTGCCCACAAGGGATTCTTTGTTTAACAGATCAGCTTTACCTCCCTGAAATCCCCCTTTGGTTGTAATAATGACAACCTCCCTAAAAGTTAGGGTGTGAGTCACATTTTATTTCTAATGCAAATACTGTTTCCTTCTTATTTAAAGGGTTCATTAAACTATTCTTACAGTTTCACTGTAGCCAGGGAAATGGTCAATATATTAATAATCATCCCACTTTCCAAATGTCTGCATTGTCTGTATCTGTCTCAGTATATCAGAATCAGAATCTGCTTTATTGGCCAGGTGTGTCAGATACACGAGGAATTTGACTCTGGTACATCGGCTCTCAATGTGCATGTACATATCCCCAATCAAGACAGTAAAATAACATAAGGCTGTGTAATATAACAAAATAAGCAGTATTAACAGCAACAAACAGCGCAAATAATGCAAAATAAGCAGTATAAACAGGCAGTAAACAATGCAGACAGGCAAAGGAATGCTAATTGTGATGAAATGAAGAATAAAACTATAGACCTGTATGGATCTGTATAATCTGTACAATGTATATTTACAGGTATTGCACTGAGGGTTATTGTCCAGTCATACTGTCATGGGTCAAGTGTTGATCAGACTGACAGCCTGGGGGAAGAAACTGTCCTTGCGCCTGGTTGTCTTGATGCACAGTGACCTGTAATGCCGTCCAGAAGGGAAGAGTTCAAACAGATGGGGTGTGAGGGGTCTGCAGTGATCCTCTCTGCCCTCCTTTTGACCCGTGAGGTGTACAGGTCCTCCATGGAGGGCAGGCTCACACCAATGACCTTTTCTGCAGTCCTGACTGTCCGCTGAAGTCTGTACTTGTCCTGTTTGGTTGCTGAGCCAAACCAGACAGTGATGGAGGTGCAGAGAATGGACTCAATGATTCCTCTAGAGAACTGTATCAGCAGTTCCAGTGACCTGTTGAAGATGAGTGTGAAGATGGGGGTTCTATAGCCAGTGATGCTTTTCAATCTCCCCCACACAGAGGAGGGGTCATTGGCTGAAACCTGAGCTTTCAGCTTTTCAGAGTAGCTCCTCTTTGCTGCTCTGATCTCCATTATCAGTGTGTTCTTGGCCTGGCTGTACAAAGTCCTGTCCCCACTTCTGTAAGCCTCCTCTTTGGCACGACAAAGCTGCTTGAGTCTTGCTGTAAACAAGGGCTTGTTGTTGTTGTTGTTGTTGTATGTGCAGAAGGACTTTTTGGGCACACACACATCCTCACAAAAGCTGATATAAGATGTGACAGTGTCAGTGAGTTCGTCCAGGTGTGTAGCTGCAGCCTCAAATACACTCCAGTCTGTGTAGTCAAAGCAGGCCTGTAGCTCTGACTTGGCCTCCTCAGTCCTGTTAGATATTAGTAAATCAGTTAGATAATTGTTAGACATTAATGTGTTGAATCAGATGTGTTAGTAATGCAGTTTAGTAAGATTTAAAGTCTGCTCTAGTTTGTTTTGTTTCAAGGTTAGCGGACAGAATGTTGATTCTGAAAAGTGAACCATAGGCACCTATTCTTTTCCTGCATTAACCTTGTATTAGAATATTATGTCTGAATGAATGAATGAATGCCTTAGCTACACACCATGTGACAACATACACACACATTATTCGTTATTCAGAGCTGTCCAATTAAAGAACTGGGGTACTACAATTTGGTGCCGTGACCTTCGGAATTGGCTGAACTCTGAGCGGACAGTCCGAACCAGGTCGCCGCATTCAAGTCGGGAGTGGACGGACCCACAGATCAACATTTGCTGGCAATAATTACAGGTGAGCAGGAACCTTTTGCACATAATGCCAGCATATTGAATTTTACAAAATTTAGTTGATCTGTGTGGACTGTAAATTCTCGATTTAAAAATTGAACGATTACGTAAGGATAATATAACACTTTTATTTTGAAAATGTTTGACGCTGTTTTGCCACACGTAAAGTTGCAAATCACATAGTCTCATTTGAGGGACAGAACTCTGAGCGGACAGTCCGAACCAGGTCGCCGCATTCAAGTCGGGAGTGGACGGACCCACAGATCAACATTTGCCGGCAATAATTACAGGTGAGCAGGAACCTTTTGCACATAATGCCAGCATATTGAATTTTACAAAATTTAGTTGATCTGTGTGGACTGTAAATTCTCGATTTAAAAATTGAACGATTACGTAAGGATAATATAACACTTTTATTTTGAAAATGTTTGACGCTGTTTTGCCACACGTAAAGTTGCAAATCACATAGTCTCATTTGAGGGACAGAAAATAAGTGCCCCAGTTACAGAAATTGATGACTATCAGAGACGTAAAATCCATGTTAATAAGTGGATAACCACAAATTTAGACAGTTGTCTCCAAAATTATTAGGATTTTTGCTCTGACGGGAAGATTAGCTTGCTGTGAGGCGGAAGTCGCAATTCTGAACATCTAAATATTTAAAAGACGATGACTGGTAACTGTTAAATGACAAAATAAGGGCACAGGGAAATATTTTTTGTTTTCTTTACCTGTGGGTGGAATTCTGCACAAAGGTTGTTTAACGCTGTCACGCGTATCCAGTAGTAACAAGTACTATTTGGAGAATTCGGTGTGAAACGGCGTACCTCGGGCAGAGCTGTTTTTGGTTCTGGGGTTTTGGTATAGCTTCTGGGAAAAACTGTATTATAGAATTTAGGGTGACGGCGTGTTCATTGGAATTAAAACAGAACTTTTGATTGGGAGAACCCCCAGCAGTCACGCTTTTTATTTAAACCGTTTTATTGCATGGGTCCAACAAATGCAGAATAGAGGGATGTTTGGGGATAGTGACAGTCCTTCCCCACAAGGGGATGCTATAGGACTATTTTTGAAGAAAGCCTCTCTTTCTGCTGAAAAAGCTAGACTGCAATTCAGTCACTGTACCTTTTTGACAAGAAACAAAGCTGAAAATTGAAACAAGATGAAGGTTTTCTTGCTGATTGTGCATGCTTTTTAGTACATTTCAAGTGTTTTCCGTCTCTTTCAGCCAGTTCATGGAGGTCACAAATGCCAATTGAAGTTAATTCTCCAAATGGCACTGTTATACAACCACACACAGCAATTCCAGTGCAAGCTGCACCCTCTAGCACAGATTACAAGGTGCAGTTCATACACACACAGCCGTCTTCCTCACGATCTCCACGTGGAGAACGGAAGCCTATATTAAAGAGTGGCTTATCTAAACAGATGCTACCAAGTGCAAAACAGGGCATGTCGCCCCTGGTGGTTGTACAGGGAGGAATTCTACACACAGCACCATTTCCAGGAGGTAAGACTGACAGACTTAGAGCACAGACTTATCTAAATGAATTAAAATCTGGCTGTCTAGACCAGCCCACAACTCCAGTTGTTGGTGCATGTGCTTCTGCCTCTTTGAGAGAGGAGGAAGATCGGCACTTTTGTGATGTTTCAGTGCCGGCAATGTCTCATGGTTCTGGATGTGGTAGTGATTCCAGATAGGATGGCACAGTGCATGATTTCTCATCACAACATATGCAGAGAGGGAAAGGGAACATCCATGATTGTTTGGATATTCCCACACACCAGCTGCCATTGCTTCAGTCCACCTCACCTCATGGAGGGATAACACAAACCTACACTCCTTTTAGCCTTCAAGACTTGAGCATGGTTACATCCCAGCTACCTGACATTGAAAAGGGGGGTGCACTGTGGATTAGGGCTTTTTTAGGTGCTTGTGCAGGATTTGTGCCCGCACTTGGAGAGTTTCACCATGTTTTTACAGCCTGTACTTCCCTGAGCATGTTACGGGAGGTAGAATTAATGGCAAACACTACCGGGGATCATGATAATGTTGCGCTCCATACTGAGATTCATCGGCTTTGGCCGGAGGTACACCAGAAATTCCCAATACAGGTGCACTCTGTTGAGCTGTGTAGAATTCCACCTCAAGAGGATGAGAGAGGTAATCAGTATTTGCTCAGAGTGCGTGAACTCTGGCAGAATCACAGTGGTGAGGACTCAGCCATCAGTGATGGGGCCATGGGGGCGCTATTTTGCAGTGCTGTGGAGGCTTGCCTCCCAGCATCCATACAGCATCCTCTGAGATAGGTGGTGGGTCTCAACACATTTACCTTAGAGCAGTGGTCGGCCTATGTCACTCAGTATATTGACAATGAGCTGGACGTACAAGAAAAGAATGCAAAGGAAGTTCTTTGCAGGCACAGTTAGCTAAAGCGCAGTTGAAGAAAATGCAAGACAAAGTTAATCAAAGTAAGGCTACAGCTAACCAAATGCCGGTGCAGAATGCTATACAGCCATGTTCACGGACGCAGCCCTTTGTTCAACAGCCAGCCACACCACCTTATCAGTGGGATTCTGCTCCCATGTACTGTGGACCTCAGTACTGTGGCAGACCACGGGCAAGAGGTCAAGGACCTCAGACTCTCAGAAGAGGTCCGCCAAGAGATGACAGGTGCTGGATTTGTAACAAAAAAGGACATTGGTTGCGTAAATGTTCCTTTTCATATCAGCAGTCGCAGGGTGCACCGCAATTTCAGTATCAGGTCTACCCACCTCCACAGGATGGGTATGTTCAGCAGTTCCCACCATCAGTCCAACATCAAGCACCTGGCTCACACCAGTTGCCTCAACATTAGGGCTGCCCAGAACCGGTAACAGGTGACTCACTGTGTTCTCAGGAAATGTTTCTTGAACTACTAGTTAAGGTAACCATCAATGATCAAGATCATATGTGTATGGTTGACACAGGTAATTGACATGGTATTCCAGACTTAATATGCCACTTCCCTTTTCAAGGCTTCTTGTAACATGCAGAGGCGTGGCCTCTTTCCAAAAAGTTCCTTGTAAATGGAATAATCTGTCCTTTTATCATTCTTTTTTGCTTTCCCCCTTCTGTCCTGTTAATCTTTTGGCTTGTGACATAATGTGTTCACTAAATGTGACAGTGATGATGTCCTGTGCCATGTTGACATCACTTTTCCTGATGGCTCTGTACAATGCTGTGCAACTCCAAAAGCAACGTTCAGACAGATGTTACAAACCACACCCTCAGGTATGGATCTGTCTTTTGATTCTTCAGCTGAGGTGTGGTGGGGACTTGTGACTGCACCTGAAAAAACAGATTTGTGGGATACCTTCAAACAGTGGCTTCCATGGATTTCGATCCTCCACAAATACCTGGTGAACACATGCATTGCATCTTTAACTATTCTCTGTATGGGGACAAGGACAATGATGCTTTGTGGGATGGCTTTCTTCAGGGAATAGAAACATCCCAAAGGACAACCACAGTTGACATTCAACAATTGTGCATTGGGCCTCAGGGAGTGGCAGCTTTGGCTGCACTGCCCATTGAGATTCACGACTTGTATGCCCTGTCTGAAAATTCAGCTCCTCACATCACTTTGTTAGTGGGTGAGGGAGGTGAAGCTAAGAATCTTGGTCCCATGGTACATAGTTGTACAAAAGCTACTGACTGGATGTCCACACAAAATAAGCATCTTCAGTATTCACCTTCAACTCAGTGTTATGCTATTAAACATTCCTCACAGTTGTCATTAACACTGGAAAAGTGTTTTCTTCTCAGGGGTCATGGCAGAGAGAACAGAGATCACCCGCTCACCCAGACATTGTTAGATAGTCTGCCCACTTTTCTCTGGTCCTCCAGACCTACGGATGTGGGACTTCTCCATGTGGTGCCTATCGCCATACCTCTACATGCAGGGGCAGTACCAGTGTACAGAGCTCAGTGTCCTCTGAAGCCTGAGCAAATTAGTGGCATCCAAAACACAATTAAAGGGCTTTTTGCAAGCTGGAGTTTTAATTTCTACATCTTCTCCTTGGAACACACCTATAAATCCAGTGCCTAAAGCTTGGAAACCTGACTACAGGATGGTTCATGACCTTCGATGTGTAAACAAACTTGTAGTCCCTACAAACTATACCACTCCAAATCCTTACACCATGCTCAATGCTATAAGCTCATTGTGGAGGTTGAATTTTCTAAAGATGATGTGCACATGTCTCTTCCTTTTCCAGCGTCATATTCACTTCAGCGAGCCACATAAAAGTCCACTTCCACAACGATTGCAAGAATAATATACAGTAATATCTTGGTTTAATTTAGCGGCTCAAAAAAAAAAAAACGAACATAGCAAATTCCACAAGTTATAACATAACTAAACGTGAAAACTGTCGAAAGGAAACATGTTACAGACGTACGGTAAGAAAACCGTGAGCTTCCAAACTCTTCAGAACCTTTTTCCCAAGCAAGACTAATACGGGAAGTAGCATGACTTTTTTAAAGCCACAGTACACAATCAAAACATTACTGAACATTATAGTAATAACCATTTTTCCAAAAAAAGTAATGACTGGCCAATATTAACATTAACGTTTCAATTTTTTACACCTTTAACCATTTAAACATACAGTCAAAATTAACTGTCCAATAAAGATACAAATGGAACTGCACAACTAGAATTTCACATTTGTGTTCCTTTGGCCTTTACATACCCGGTCCCTAATTGCTTTCTAGTATAGAAACAATTACAAACTATCAGTTCAAATAATACATGTCTATCATTTGCAATGTCCTCAATCTGTTATCTTTCAGAGTCACTTTACACTGCCTCTTGAAGCAAGCAGAGTTTGGTGATCGGCCTCTCGAGATCACACGTCTTCGTCTTGACTCAAACCTTGCGGACCATTCCATTTTCATCTTCTTCCGTCTTGACAATTCTTCCCATTACCCACGAAGCCCTAGGTGCTGATTCGTCGACGATCAAGACGACATCTCCTTGGGCGAAGTTGCGTGATGGGTTGGACCACTTATGCTGTTTTTGGAGTTCAGGCAAGTACTCCTTGGTCCAGCGCTTCCAAAAGAGATCACTCAGGTATTGGACTTGCCTCCATCTTCTATGAACATACATGTCATCTCTCTGGAAGAGTCCTGGTGGCAAGGAGGGTTTGGTTTTCATCAACAGCAAGTGCTGTGGGGTAAGAGCTTCCAGATCATTTACATCATTGGAAAACGTGGTGATGGGCCTACTGTTTAGAATGGCTTCACATTCACAGAAGAACGTTTGAAGACTTTCTTCATCCGAGCTTTGTTCCCTCAGAGTAGCACCTATAATTTTCCTGATAGAACGGATGAGTCTCTCCCACACTCCTCCATGGTGGGACCCTGATGGTGGATTGAACATCCATTTAATGTCATGCTGGAGTAAGTTTCTTTCTATTTGAGACTTATTCCACTCCTGTATTGCCTTTCTGAGCTCACGATCAGCTCCGACCAAGTTGGTCCCATTGTCAGAATGTATTTCCTTCGCTTGTCCTCTTCGCGCGATCAATCAATGCAGAGCATTGATAAATGAATCAGTTTCTAGAGATGTTGCCATTTCTATGTGGACTGCACAACATGCAAGGCAGGTAAATATAACCCCGTACCTTTTCACTGATGCTCTTCCACGTTTGATGTCAAATGGGCCAAACAGATCCACTCTGGTTCTGGTAAAGGGTGGTTCATCTGGTATGAGTCTATTTCTAGGCAAATCTGCCATCATTTGTGTGCCTGCTGCACCATGTTGTCTTCGACAGGTCGTACATCAGGACAGTATTTTTTGGATCAACGACTGGGCACCAGGAATCCAATATTTTTGCTGTAAATGCGATATGAAATGATTATGCCCACTGTGTCCTAGTCGTTCATGAATATCTTGGATGATCCGATTAGCCACACGATGGTGTTTGGGCAGGATCAGCAGGTGTTTAATTTCAGCTGGCATGGCAGCTCGACTGAGCCTCCCTCCAACACGAAGCATTCCATCCTGAAGCACTGGATTCAGTCTGAATATCTGACTACTTCTCCTGACAGGCTCATGTTTCTGAAGAGCAAATATATCCTTGTGGAATGTATTTAGCTGACAGTGACTGATGATGGCCAGTTCAGTTTGTCGTAGTTCTTCCACAGTGAGGTAGGTCTGAGCAAGGCTCCTTTTGTTGTTCAACATTTCTTTGTTCACCACTTGTTGGTCTGTGTGTAATCTGTTCAGTTTCTTTTTTCTTCTCTGACAGGTATATCAGAACACTTTTGATTCTTCTTAGCCATGCCACTGCCTTCTTTAGATGCACCCATGAAGAGAAATAGTCAATCAGTTGTTGCATCACATCATTGTTTTCTTCAACAGTAGTAGCATTAACCAGAATGCCTTTCTTCACTTCAGGATCAGCTGCTGTAAGGTTTTCCAGGTGATCGCATTGATCTAGCCATTCCTTTGCTGGTTTGCTGAGAAAGACCGGCCCAGTGATCCAGATTTGATTCTGAATGAAGGTGCTCACCTTTTGCCCTCTGGAAACGCAATTGGCAGGATTCAGCTGTGTGTTTATGTATCTCCATTGTTGTACTGTTGATGCTTGTAGGATCATGGAAACCCTGTTTGCCACGAATGTCTTGAATCTGACATTTTTATTGGCTATGTACTTAAGTACAGCAGTGCTGTCTGTCCAAAACGTAGAGTCTGACAGTGGCAGCTGTAGTTCCTTTTTTAGCATAAGATCTATCTTGACAGCTAAGGCTGCTGCTGTGAGCTCTAACCATGGGATTGTTGTGGGCTTGAGGGGGGCAACCCTTGCCTTTCCCAAAACAAATGCGCAATGTATTTGATTGCTGCTGTTTTGCTGGACTAGGTATATGACAGTACCATAGCCTGTTTCGCTTGCATCACAAAAGTGGTGTAGTTGAGCACTCACTGTTTCTCCAAACTCTGGATGCTTGAAGCATCAATCCATTCCAAAGTCACTGAGCTGATGAAGTTCTTCTATCCATTTGGACCACTGTTGTGCGAGATTTTCTGGAACAGCATCATCCCAGCCGGTTTTTAGTCTGCACAATTCTTGCAGAATGTTTCTTGCAGGCAGTATGACTGGTGATAACATCCCCAGTGGGTCATAAACAGAACTCATCATCAATAGAATTCCTCTTCTGGTGAGGGGCTTGTGTTGTATGTTTACCCTGAACTTGAACTGATCGAACTGAATAGACCATTGTACCCCTAAAACCCTCTCCATGGGAAGCAAATCTTGGTCAAGGTCAAGGTCCTTCACTTCTGTTGCCCGGTCCTCTTGAGGGATTTTTGTCAGCAATCCCAAGTTGTTGCTCATCCATTTTGTTAGCCTAAAGCCTCCTGTCTGACAGATAGCCTTTAGGTCATGGTATAGCTTGACTGCTTCTTGTTCAGAGATGACTGATTTCAAACAGTCGTCCACATAAAAATTATGCATGACTGTATCAACCATGGCTTCATTGTACGAATGCCTGTTGTCTTCAGCGCATCTTCTCAAGGCATAGTTAGCACAACTTGGTGACGAAGTGGCACCAAACAAGTGTACTTCCATCCTATACTCCTGTAGTTCCTGCGAGACATCACCTGCTGGCCACCACAAGAACCTGAGAAGGTCGGCATCTTCTGGTGGAACTGTCACTTGGTGGAACATGGATTCCACATCAGCCATGATTGCCACCTGTTCTTGGCGGAATCTTGTTAGAACTCCAATCAAGCTGCTGGTCAGGTTCGGCCCCTGCAACAATCGGTCATTAAGCGTGGTTCCTTGATATGAGGCACCGCAGTCGAAAACCACCCGTATTTTGTGTTTCTTGGGGTGGTACACCCCGTGATGTGGGATAAACCACACCTTTCCATCACAACGGCCTAGCTCTTCATCTGGGACTTTCACAGCATAGCCATTATTGATCATGTCACTCATGAAGCTGACATAGTCTTTGTTAAATGACTGATCCTTCTGTAATTTCTTCTTTAAGTTGAGTGCACGTTGCTGTGCTATTGCTCTATTGTTGGGCATTTCCACATCCTTATTTTTTAATGGCAAACCAATGCAATAGTGGCCATTGATGAGTTTTGTTGACTGAGAGACTCTGTCCATGAACAATAAGTCTTCCCTTGACATTTCCAACTGCTCTCCTTGGGCACTCTCTGGAAAGTCATACTTGAGTTGTTGAGTCCACAATTCTTCCAGTCTAGAGACAGAGATCCGATTTGTCAGGGCCTGTAGACATTCATTTTTTGTTTGGCTTCTGATATTCTCATGCAGCGGTCCATTTACAGTCCATCACAAAGCTGTGCGTACAGCATAAGGACCATCCTTAATACTGCTGATTACCTCTTCTGGTTCCAAAGCCTTTGTCACATTAGTTCCAATCAGAAGACCAATATCTGCTTTGATTGAAGGGATTTTTACACCATGCAGGTGAGGCCATTTATCCACATCTTCTTGAGTTGGAATATTTGGTTTAGTCACAGGAATAGCCCTTTGTGTAAAAACTTCTGTAAACTCAAAGAAGTCATCACCAATTTTTTACACCTTTAACATTTAAACATACAGTCAAAATTAACTGCCCAATAAAGATACAAATGGAACTGCACAACTAGAATTTTGCATTTGTGTTCCTTTGGCCTTTACACTCATCACACAAGTTTTTCACATGCATTGATCTGGCAAATGGCTTTTTTTCTGTGCCACTGCACCCTGACTCACGTAATTTGTTTGCTTTCACATATCAGGGACAACAACTTACCTACTGGCGGTTGCCGCAGGGTTTCATTGACTCCCCCTCCACCTTTAACCACATTTTGTGACAAAACTTGAAGGATGTCTCACTTCCACCTGGGGTCAATATGTTGATGACCTTTTGTTAGCGGCTCCTGACTCAGAAACCATAATGATGCTGTCACATTTAGCCTGGAATGGCTTCAAGGTCTCCAAGGATAAACTGCAGATTGGGAGACCTCGGGTCTCCTTTCTGGGATGTGTGGTGTCTGCTTCTGGCCTACACATGACTGAGTCACAAAAAAACTGATGTTCTCTCTCATTTTAAACCCACCACTGTTAAGACCATGATGCAGTTCTTAGGGCTTATTAATTACAGCATAAATTTTGTGCCCGATTTTACCAACCTTGTGGCACCTCTCTGTGCCATGCATACAGCGGCGGGCTACACGAACTATGGTTCTACTCTGTTGTGGACTCCACAAGCAGAGGAGGTTTTTGTTGCCATAAAACAGGCTTTAGCACGCATGTGCTTTGCATGCACCTGACTTCTCACAGCCTTTTCATTTGGATATTGATGAAAAGGACGGCACTGTGAATGCTGTCCTATTTCAAAAGGGGGAGGGAAGTAGAGGACACAACCGAAAGGCATTGATGTACTACAGCTCTAAATTGGGCAATGTTGAAAAGGGACATCCAACTTGTGTGAGACATGTCGCTGCAATCGGTTGAGCGATACTGAAAACCTCATATATCACAATGGGTTATCAAACTGTTGTACACACCACACATGGTGTCAGGGCATTTCTGGATTCCAAAGCTTTTATATTGTCTGCACATCGGACCCAGAACTTACAACAGCTATTGAACCAGGGTCACATACAGTTTACATGTGAGGGAACAAACATGGCTACGCAGATGGTCACTGAGCAAGATCATGATTGCGTAAGCAAAACAGACAGAGATGAGACTGCATGACAACCTGTATAAGGAACCTCTACCTAATTCACAGGTAACTGTACTGTGATGGTCACAGTCATCAGACCGCCACTGGCAGTCTAGTTGCTTTATACACTGTGGTCAAGGACACAACAGCTGGCTTAAGAACACTGCAAGCTGATGTGATCCCACAGCCAAATTCAGCCCAGATGGCTGAGCTGATTGCTCTTGTAGAGGTGTGTCGGCTGTCAAAAGGCAAAGTTGTAAATATCTACACAGAGTCTGCGTACAGGCAGTATATGTAGACTTGTGCCACTGGAGAAGAAAAAGTTTTGTGACTTCAACTGGCTATCTGGTAAAACACTTGCAGCAGTCACTGGAATTAGCTCAAGCATTGTTGCTACCAAAACAGGTGGCAATTATCAAGTGCAAGGGACATCAGAAAACAGAGAATCAAATAAACCGAGGTAATAATGCAGCTGATTTGGCTGCCAAGGTAGCAGCTGGATATCAGGTAGCTCAGAGAGCTATGAAAGGGATCCAAGACCTAAGGGGACAGAGCTTTGGAAGCTCAGTAAAGACAGGATCCAGACCTAAGGGGTCAGAGTTTAAGGAGCCTAGTACAGGTACTCAGGACCTAGGAGGTCCAGCTCAGGGAGCTAAACAGATGAGTCAAGACCCTGCAAAAGGGGGTCACGTTTATGAGACAGAGTTGAGCTTGCAAACTATTAGGGAAATACAGAATAAAGCTGCTCCTACTGAAAAGCAGGCATGGCTAGGCAAAGGGGCATCTAAGGGGTAGACAGGACTGTGGAAAAACCATGAAGGTAAAATAGTAGCCCACGTTGAAAAGGACCCTAAAGGGTAGCAGAAACTACCACACACTGTGTTAAACTGTGGCTCACTGAGAACAAGCTAAATAACTGGATCCATAAGACACATTGCTCTCCAGCAGAAGATCCAACTGGATGGACAGTGAATGAGGTCAGGGCTGATTTAAAAACTTCATTACCTGAGTCAATATACAATCCTGTAGAACCAGAGCCACAGTTAGAAGAGGACCCACACTTGTGTAATATCTATCAGAGAACAAAAACGTTGACAGAAACAGCAGACAAAATGCCTAGTCTGGCAAGTTTAGGCAATCGTCCAGGCATGGTTCTCTGTGTTTTGGGCCTTGTTAGCCTAGTTATAGTGGTACCCATATTGTGGTGGGAAACAAGGTCCCACATACACTGTGAGAAAAGAGCTAATGTCCTGGTTCCACCCGAGTTGGTATTTAATTTGGGTAAAACTTCCACTTTAATGGTAGACGCATGTGACATTCTTGACTGCTCCGGGTGGCCTCAGCATGAGAAATTAAGACAGTTTGATAAATACATTTGTATACTGTCCTATGTCCAGTTTAATATGTGGTCATTGTTTTGTTTTAAGCTCTGTGCGTACTGGGGGGATGTAGGATGGAACATTGGACTTATGTCTTGGGGATACCAACTGACTGAGGCTCAGAAACATTTATGTGAGGGCAAGGCCTTGTTAGATCGGCTATCTACAGTCAAGGGAACAGCCCCTGGTAATTCAAAATTAAATCAATGTAATCCCTGGTACATAACACTTCAAGACCCGTTTGACGGGCCGGATGTGTGCTAGGGGGGGGGGGGGGCTTACGTTTCATGTGCCGATCCTTCAGGGGAATTTATGATAGTTGTGTGAACAAATTCAAGCTATAGCCGTAGTTCATATGATTTATATACTCGTGATGGCTCTAAGAAAGATGACTCACACTAAAGTCCTACTTCATCTGATCTGCAGAAAAAAATAGTGATAGAAAGAAGATTTGTGCAAAAAAATTATTGGCTTTGATGGGGTCAAAATGGAGCAC
>NW_018128271.1:19980-26379 GCF_001952655.1 Monopterus albus | reverse complement strand
TTTGGTGGCAGCAGTTACTTTGCTGACTCCTAGGCTTTTAATTGATTCTGATTATTGAGTAGAATTTTGTGATAAATGTGTGATACTAGAAGTCTCCAGCATAATGGATTCCTCCTGCAAATGTTATGATTAACCAATGATTGTTTGCTATATGTTATGTAGACATTTCCACATTGTTGTCTGAAAAATGCTATAATTGCTAAGAATATCAGCTTTCACATAAAAGCTTACATATAGGGCCACAGCAACGAAGACTCAGCTTACATGACATTATTTTATGTTATTATTTCAGATTTTGCCCTAGGTACTCAGCTCTGGGCTTTCCCTGGAGGGGGTGGTATGGGGGGCCTCTCTCCTCCTTGGATGCCTCATCTGGGGACAACGGGGACATTTGATTTAGGTTGACACAATAAAAATCGTGATAAAATCGATAAAAATCCTCTCATTTTCTGTGCGTACCTGGCCTGGTGAGACAGTTAGTGGAGGAGAGGTGGGGGGTTGGGTGGTGTGTGTGTGTGTGCCTCCTCTCTGTACTGTGGCTGGAGGTCTCAAAGCGGGTGTAGAAGGTGTTGAGGTCATCTGGCAGGCTGTCTGTGGAGCTGATGATGCTGGTGGTGGTCCTGTAGTCTGTGATGTGCTGCACGCCTTGCCACATCTCTCCGGAGTCAGCAGTAGAATAGAAGCCATTCAGCTTCTCTCTGTACTGCCTCTTGGCCGCTGTGATGGCTTTCCTCAGTCAGTACAGCTTTGTACTGATTTGAATGCATGAAAGCGAGCACGCAGCATGTGGCGTACCTGAGTGTTTATCCAGGGTTTCTGTTTGGGGAACCTCCTGACTTGTATGGTGGGCACAATGTTGTTGAGACAGGTACTAATGTATCTGGTCACATACTCAGCATAATCCTGTACGCTGACAGAAAAGTCCTCTGAGGTGGCTGCAGCTTTAAACACATCCCAGTCTGTCTGGGACCACGTATGTTACTGTAAACATGATCCAGAGTGTTCTTGCCCCAGGTGGGAATGTTCACATGTTGGTAATATTTGGGGAGTACAGTCCGTAAATTGCACTGGTTAAAGTCACCTGCAGCAATAAAAAGAGCATGGGGGTGCACTGTCTCTAGCGCGCTGATGACATCATAGAGTTTGCTGAGAGCCGCAGAGGGATTAGCTCTTGGGCTAACATACACAGCAGCCAGAAACACAGCACTAGGCTCTCTTGCTAGATAATAGGGCCGGCATTTCAGCAATAAAAACTCTATGTCTGGCGAACAGTGCTTATAAACAGTCCGTACATCTCCACACCACGAGTTATTGATAAGCACACACACCACCTCCTTTTACCTTCCCTGAAGCAGCAGTGCGGTCACCTCAATGTACAGAGTGTGTTTGTAGCTGAATCACAGAATCTGGGACTCTGTCAGAAAGCCAAGTCTCTGTGAGAATTAGAGCACAGCATTCTCTGATTTCCTGTTGTGCTGTAATCCTAGCCCTTAGCTCGTCCAGTTTGTTTTCCAGAGACTGTACGGTAGCTAGGAAGAGGCTGGGTAATGGTGGTCGAGTAGCACAAGCTTTTAGCCTAGCATGGAGTCCCCCGTGCTTGCCTTGCTTGCGTCTCTGTCTCTGGGTCGCTCTCCTGATTTCAGCCTGCTCGCTTATGCTATATTCTTATATTAACAATAGATTAAATGACTATGTATAATGTGAAAGGTGTCACTAGTAGTGACAAACCAACAGAGAATTAGTAATAAACCAACTGCACACAACCTGACCAGAACCAAACAGCATCAGACAGCCTAAAGGGCTAGATATAGTTTGTGCAGATCCTTGTGTGTACGCGGACATACTTCAGATCAAGGGTCTGGCTTTTGTCCGCGTATGCCAAATTTTTTAAAGTACCAGTATTGTGGTTCATATGCAGTTGGGGCTTTTGCTGTGCGGACACAAACGTTTTGGCCTGCATGCAGATGTCTGCATAGAGTCCGTGTGGACCCTTGGGGACCAGATGTGAAAATTACGCCACTCAACCTGCATGACTTGGTCATATTGTAACCAAATTTTCAGGGGAAACTATTACCAGAACACCAAAATAAGGCTCAAAATGAAATTAAATGTTTGTTTTTTTTAAACTGCACATTTATAACTCAAGGGGAAGTGTTTAGTCAGTGTCTTAACAAGCAGAACATGCAGAAGTTAGACCAAAAAGGATTTTGTGTATAATACTACCTTTGCCGTAGCAGATAAAATATTAGTCTGGATCAGTTTTCAGTGTAACCAGCTTCACTGTGGGTGAATAGATCGCTACTGGGAAGCAGAAGTGACAAATAGGGAGATGAGCCAGTGGGAAGGGAGCAGCAGCTCTGCATGTTAAAGAAGATGCTACCAAGATGACTGAGTGAAGCAGCTTAGTTGCATGAAGACTGGGAAAGCCAAATTGCATCAGTCTCCAGTGCAAGAGGTCAAACAGGATCCATTGTCACTCATCTGATTTTCTCTCTGTTACTAATTTCATCTCTCTGTGCCAATTACAGGTCAAATTACCCCAGCCCCCAACACAATCCACTCTCCTTCAGTCCAAAGTGATCCGTTAAATGTGCACCTTTCCCTTCAAAACACACCCCATTTGTAGGGAACATAGGCAGGTAACATGACTTGATAGATCATACAATCAAGTGAACCAGTAATTCTGTAGCAGAGCATGATGAAAGATTTGATGAGCAAGGAGGCTGGCGCTGCACTGTGGTCTTCGTTGGTTGCAGATATGAGATGCTATTTTTGGTGATAAAGGAAAAGCCCCCAGGGATACCGTTGTGGAGAAAAGGGAACCGAGAACGTTTTGCCACTGACTCAACTGACTGGCTTCTGTCCTGTAGGATTTCAGGACTCTCTTCAGACCTTAGAACTGTGCATGAGCTTCTAACTTCTAACTGAAGCATGTGACTAATTCTATTTTCACGCTCACTGCACCGGGCGGTGACATCACCCGCCAAAGGCGCTGTGCTGACCAATCACATACGAGGTACGATGACACACTAATGGTGGAATTGGTGCTAAGTTAGAGTAGGCTACGTTAGCAACATGGCTAACCAAAACACAACAGAAACTCACAGGGCTGGAAATGACTTGAATGAAGCCACTCACGTTGACTTGTCACGCGTGGCCATATCGTATATGAAATATTGTCTTGTTTTAATATTACGAGATCTTGTCACACTTCACTGTAGAAATGTATCTATATAAACTGTACTTTGCTGGGAGGACATCTCTAAAAGGTGATGAAAAACACTTTCCATACTAGATATATGTGATACCTGATAAACCGGGTTTATCAATAAATTTTTTATTCATAAAAAGCATGCAAAAATATTCTTGCAGCACTCAAACTACAATGGAACCTTCCTTTATGAAAGCTTAATTTTGCTCTTTTTTTGTTAAAGTGTGTTGCAATTTTTAAATATATTTTTAGTAGTAACATCCCCCAGAACTTATTTTAATGGGTAGAGTTGTTGCTAAAGGCTCCTGTGACCCAGACTAGTGATGGCAGGCTAAACATGGAGGATTCAAATGTGTGTGTCGAGGCTTGTATCATTTAGAAAATGTGGCCTCACTTGTGACGTTTGAAGCTTCATTTTAGGCTACCGGTTCAGGAAGGGCTTCAGAATTACTGGGATGTTTGAGCATGTGTTTGGGATAAAGGACGGGGCTCGCAAAGTTCATGGGTTTGTTAGAGCTGGAGATCATTGCAGTGCGATTGTTTGCATTATATTGCCACAGTATTTGCACCAAAACAGAAGTTAACCCCAACATGGCAACATTTTGATTTAATTTCTAACAACAAGGTAAATAGTATGCAACGTTTTTTTTTTCTCTCTGCTGTTGTTCACAGACTGTGCAGGCTGTAAATGCATTATGCCCTCCTGTTGTGTAGTGGAAGTTGCTTTACAGTTGTGCTGTGTTTACAGAACACATGAAGCAGGGCACTCAGGTTGGTGGATACACACACACCAAGCAGAGCAGTCAGGTTGGTGGATACACACACACCAAGAATCTGTTTTAAGATAAGACATTAATACAGCTGAACATGGACAAGAAACAAACGAGCAGTGTGTCCATTGCTAAAAGTATTAATAAATGGGGTATTATAGCTAAAAATCATCATCAATCATGATAATTGTTCAATTGCCATCCAAGCTACTAAAACCTATGTGCAAATGCAGTCACGGGATGTGTTTAATTGCTTTCTAAGATTAGAAAGCAGCTCAGTGCCGAGATGCCGATATGCTTAAAGTGATGCTAGTTAAAGAAAATATATATATTATAGTAATGCCTCAAATGAAAAAGCTAAAATACTGTAGGCGTACTAATTTTTCCTCAGAGAGGTTGTTAAGAAGATCAATACCAGTCTAATTGCTAACTTTGAATCTAAAGCTAGCAGATGATTAGCTTAGCTTAAGCTCCAGCCAGGCCAAAAGAAAAGTTCCAGAAAACACCCTGTATAACCACAAGTTGTCACTGACTTGTGTTTACACTTCTGCATTTAACACATGCGATACTCATTAGTGAGCTTTAGAAGAGTATTTTTAAACTAGCTGTTTCCCCTGCTACCAGTCTTTATCATAAGCTAAGCTAATCGACTGGCTCTGGCTTCATACAGTATTTAGAGCACAGACATGAGACTTTCTTTTGTGACTCTTGACAAATGAGTGTAGTTCAAAACATATCAGACTATTCATTTAAGAGTATACTGTGCAATGTCTTACGTTTAGATTCATTAGATTCTAGGAAATGTAAATAAAAACCCAATAAATCTCAATAAAAGCTTATTTTAGAAGGGCAACCTGTGTCACCTTGGTATCTATCTATAAGGAGTTCAAAGGTTATTTAGCTCTCTGTTGCTAATATTATTATCATTCTGCTGTAAGGCATGTTAATCAAGGTTACACTTGCCATGATATCAGCACAGCAGATTGTTGAAAAAATGGCCACATGACAAGTCATGCAGAAGGCGCTATTTTTACTTCAGCCAGACGTCATTGATGTGTTGTGTCATGAGTGTGAGGAGACATACCAATATCCAAATGAGGACACCTAACTTCTGCACCTCATTAGCAAACCTCTGATATCATTGTCCTGGCTGCATCCACCAGAGGTAAGCCAGAGTTGTGAAAGGATAGAAAGTAAGTGATACCTGAAGGGCTCTTTATGCTTTATCAGCCTACTTCACCTCATCAGGCTGCAGCATGGGATCTCCCTTAAGATCCATATATTCATCCTTTACTAAAAATAAAACTTCAGTGTCAGGTACTGTACGTATACTTTTCCACCCACAAGAAGTGACAAGTCAGAACTTGAGTTAAATGCAAACTGCCTGCTGAAGTGAGAATTGTAGACAATCTAACACCAATTTTAGATTTTTATCCCCTTTTTGATGTTTTAGTTTGCTTAAAGGTGTATAACAAGATTTTGTTGGAAAAATCCGGTGGAAATGGGAAAGGACTTATTGTCTCAGCAATACTACCCCCTCCATGGCACTCTGCTTGACTCAGTGCCTCTGTTGTTATTTCTGCTTCTTCACCCTTTGTTTTTGATTGTAGTCCAGACATTAGCCCCGCCTGCCACCCAGCAAAGGTTATACGAAGCATTTTTCAAACCGTGAGCAGTCATTTCAAACAGCCAGCCATGGAGGAGCTCTCGGCAACTTAAAGTCTGAAACAGTGGCTGCCAGACCAGAAGAGGTCTCATTCTTTTGCAAAGAGAAAGTGGGGCAAAGAAAGAGCAAAGACCAGGGTTAACATTGTTTGGCTTTTTAACACGGAGTGTTTAAAAAGCAGTTAAAAGACTCAGATCTGATTCATAGGGTTCCTCCTTCTGGATGTGTTAGCATAGCTAAAATAAATGTGTTTGTTTTGGTAACATTAGTGACCAGGCATGGTCAAGATTTCACCTTGGTAATGAATTAATATGATTTTAATTTGGGAGAAATTTGAGCTTTGTGTAATGATTTGTTAGCTCCATTCTAGACTCATCAACTTTGTCACTTGACATTGTGCCACTGTGATGCTTCCGTAGAGCTGGGACTTGTTAGTCAGCTGACAGTAGCTTTGGACTGGTAGCTGTGCTTTGTTCAGTTTGTCCCAATCAGGAATTTGCAATTTACATACTGTAACTGGTAGGAAAGAAGACGTCAGTGGTTTTTTTTGCATCTCACTAGACTCTTTAGTGACTGAAAAGAAATTTGTTAATTCACCTTTAAAGTGAGACTATGTAACATTTGGCTAAAGATTAATATCAACAACTTACAACCAGATGTTTATTTCTCATATTGTCTACTTTGTATTTCAGTGGGATCTTTTAGCAAGAGGAAACTGAAAAATCACATATCTAGAAATCTGCATTTTGATA
>NW_018128271.1:17044-19919 GCF_001952655.1 Monopterus albus | reverse complement strand
TGCATATTTTTGCATATTTTCAAGCCTGCAGTGTCATTATCATTATTGGTATTAGGGTGCCATTGCCAAAGATATAGCTAATGCCACCTTAGCTGTGTCCGAAATGAATGGGGCTAATTACACTCAGGCTGATCTGTTTATTGGGCAGCCTGCATTCTTTGCTCTAATCTGAAGTAATGAGGTCAGTAAGGAGGTTACACTCTCTGACTGCTCAGTGCGAGGCCAGCTGTCAAGGGTGAAGAGGGCAGCACGGCAGTTGAAGCGAGTTTGACATCTGACCTTACAGCAATCTTGGAGCCTGCTGTGATGTGAATGCTATAGCCCCATGTTACAAGCAAAGCCCTGCAGGAGCCTTCTGACCAGTTGTGTGTCTATCAAAAACAATTTGAACCGGCCATGTATTACTGAAGTTTGTTTGTTAAGAGGGAAATTGCCAGACATAATGGGGGTGGGTAGGATAATACAGCATATGCTACTTATGTTAAGTCAGGAGTGAATGGATAAAGGAGAGAAAAAGGAGCAAACAAAGAGAAAAACCAACAGAAGGGGAATTACAAATCCCAGTATGGCTCCCTGTCAATAAGTTGTCTTTAGACAAGAGATGAATCCAACCCATTACTCTGATTTAACAAAGATGTATTAAAGAAACACCATTAATTATTATAATCCATCACTATAGTATATGAGATTTTAAAAAACTGTAACTGGTTGTTATGCCAATTGGTCCTTTAAACCCAGGAGCTAATTAGTGAGCATTCTCTCACTTACTTAGTTTTCATTCTTCTACTTGTTTCTGCTTTGAAGAATCTTCACATAGGTCAACAGCCCATTATCACAGCAAGGTGCTGTATAATAAAAATATATAATTATATATTCTGAAATGTATCTGCCTGTTATATTGTTAGTGAATACAGGGTTTTCTAATATCATTCTGTATTTGAGATACTAGTTGGTGTTATTAGTTTTTAGACTGGTAGGGTGTGTAGGAGAGAGGTGGTTTCAAGGTGACTATGAAGTGCCCAAAACAGACACATGGTGCTTCTGTATTCAGAAGAGAACAGCAGGACAACATCCACCAAATGTGCAAAATATCAATCTTTTCAGGAGGTACATTAGTAAGGTGAATCCAGGTAAAACTTATCTGTTACTGATCATAGAGGACAGAGGTCTTTTAGGTCATTCAGTGTACATGGAAGAATATTTTGCTTCATTTCACTCTGTCCCTGAGACCCAAATATATTTCATCAGGGGACAGAAAATAGGATAATGAGTAAGGTGTGTGGGTGAGTAGACTGCTAACTAAATATGCTCTCACTTAGTAAGTACTGGTTCTGCAGAAGCATGGACTCTGTTATAGACATTGTTAGTTTGTTAATACTGATGCATCAATGTGTAAGCAGAGTTTTACTGTTTAACTACTTTATATACACTTTAAGTCCAGTGGTTCCCAACCTAGAGGTCGGGCCCCTCCAAAGAGTCACAGGATAAATCTGGGGCTCATGAGATGATCAGTGTGAAAGGAAAGAAGAATCAACAAATCTGTAGTACACACACACACACACACACACACACACACACACACACACACACACATCTTTTGGACTTTTTGCTAATCTTTACATTTTTGTGAGGTGTGTTTAGGCCTCAAGCAATTGCTTAAATTAAAATTGTCATGATTCTGTCCCGCCTGTTTCCGTTCTCATGCTTTTATTTTGACATTACTTCCTGTTTTTGTTTTGCCTCAGTTTCGGTCTTCTTACTTTAATCGGCACTCATTATTTTCAGCTGCTCCTGATTGTTTTGCACCTGTTTTCACAGCATTATAAGCAGCCTTCCCCCACCAGTAACCTGCCAGATTGTTTTCTACCCATGTCAGACTTTCCAGCATTACTCTTGTTTACTCTATTTCCTGTTTTCAACTTTGGATTGCCTTGGACCACTGTATATTGCCTTGGCCTTCTAACTCAGAATGTTTTCTCTCTATATCCAGAAGAGTTTTTCATAGCCTGGAAAGATAGTTTAATAACATATAAGAAAGCCCTTCATAGTGCCAGAACCGAATTTTATTCATCACTGATTGAGGAAAATAAGAACAACCTCAGGTTTCTTTTCAGCACTGTAGCCAGGCTGACAAAGAGCCACAGTGCTGTTGAGCTTAACATTCCCTTAGATCTCAGCAGCAATGACTTCATGAGCTTCTTTACAAATAAAATCACAACTATTAGAGAAAAAAATTGGTCGGACCACTCCCACAGCTCTCGCAGATGTGCCATCTACTACAATGGCTTTAGAAACATCTGTAAGACCTCATTTATACTTGGACTACTTCTCCCCTATAGATCTCTCTGAGTTGACCTCAACAATTGCTTCATCTAAATCATCAACATGGCTCCTGGACCCCATCCCGACCAGGCTGCTCAAAGACATCTTTCCCCTAATCAACACATCCATACTAGATCTGATTAACCTTTCTCTATGAACAGGTTATGTTCTACAGGCTTTTGAGGTCCAATTCTCTTCACTTTAGACATGCTCCCTTTAGGCAATATTATCAGGAAGCACAGCATAAATTTCCACTGCTATGCAGATGGTGCTCAGTTATATTTGTCTATGAAGCCAAATGAATCAGATCAGCTGGTCAAACTTCAAGCATGTCCTAAAGACATAAAGGCCTGGATGACCTGTAACTTCTTACTTCTAAACTCTGACAACTCTGAAGTCATTGTACTTGGGCCTGAAAATGTTAGAAATCTGCTATCTAATCATATAAATCTCTGCTTGCTCTCTTGTTGTTTTTGTCCCTTACTGCTGCTGGAACACTGGAATTTCCCCACTGTGGGATCAATAACGTTCTACCTACCTATAATTACTTTAG
>NW_018128271.1:10531-15304 GCF_001952655.1 Monopterus albus | reverse complement strand
GGGGATTTGTTGGGTTTTCCCTATGTAATAATATTGATAACAGTAAGGTCTAGACCTTACTTTGTAAAGTGTCCTGAGATGACTTTTGTTGTGATTTGGCGCTATACAAATAAAATTTGATTTGATTTGATTTGATTTGATATTCGGCTTATCAGACTTCCCTTTTGGACAATGCGTTTTGGATCCCTTGGCTGTGAGAGTTTTGCTTGGACTGTTTAAACGACCTGTGAGTGTTATGTGCTGCCTCAGTGCTCGGCTTTGTGTTATCGTTTTGTCTGTAAGCGCTCTTATTAACGAGACAGTGTTTTTCCGTATCCTCGTCTGGCTATTGAATTGAGTTCACCTTTGATATCATCGGCTGCTTTACGCGCTGATCCTGACAAAAATGCCTTAAAAGGTGCATTAAATAAGATTTTACACATTGTGCCTTTGTTTTATAATGCATATTTGTTTAATTTGTATATACTGTATGTGTTGGCGTTTGCCTCCGAAAATTTTGCTATTTCGTATCATTTATTCAGGCCACTCTTGGTGTGAAAAGGCCTTTTTAATTTTAAATAGTTTAACACGGTCATTTGAAAGGTAACTATATTTGTCAGGTATTTCTCTCTGAAATGTAGTGAATTAGAATTATAAAATACCAGAAAATGTAAATACTTAAAAGTTCAAGTACCTTAATTTGCTCAAATACTTAAGGACCTAGATATAGCCTGTGGGAGGATTTGTAGGAATACCATATGCTAAAGAGTTAAATAGACTTAAGGTCAGCGTGGGTGACCGCCATTCCCATGATGGTTTATCCTTGACTGCACTTCCTCCTTCCATATTAACATGTGCTTATAAAGCTGGATTGTCTTTTGTAGCTGGACTCAGGGAAAAATGTTTTCACGGCTTTATAGAATGGGTTTAGACTTGAAATACTCTCGGTGGAGATTACGTGTATATATATATTTGAAAAACAACTATAATACTTTCTAACCTCTTCCTGAGGGATCAAGGCTGTAATACAAGCAAATCTACCAAAGCAGAGTGAACTAGAATAGATCAGAGTAGCAGTAAATTATGTATTAAGATGAGCACACTTGTACACACATGCACAAACCCAGTTCCATTGCTCTGCTGCCATAAGCACATGCATCACGGTCCGTCATGGAGGGACTATATCGCTCGAAGTGACAGGAGAAGAGCCTTTCAGCTCTGACAAAATGGCAACATAAAACCTCGTGGCAACACATCATCTCGAGTGCACAACAAGCTCTGAAGTCTTTATTCTGCGGTTTTAATCCGAAATGACAGAAAGCCTTCACTTAATTGTTCCGGGGCTGATTGTTGCGGCATGTGTGATCGTGCGGTCCCCCAGTATTCTTTCTAAACTGTGTGTGTGGACAGAAAATCAGCCAGGCATTATCCATGATAAATGAGAACTTCATGTGACAGATCTGTGGCTGTTGAATGCAATGACTCTCAACTCTTCCGACAAATTCATGGCTATATAATGAATTATGACTCATGGTCCATTTGGTTCAAATGTGATAGTTTCCACTAAAATATATAGATCCTGCATCTGGTCATACTATGTGACAATAGTGCAAACACAACTTTCAAAGATAAAAAAAAATGCATTCATTAACCAGAGCTGACATAAATTTGTCCTCCTCCTCCTCTCAGATGACTGCTGACCTCCCTATGGAAAAACCAGGCTGGAACAGTGTTTCACTGGCGGGATCAATGCAGTATCACATTACTTATGAGCAGTTTTCAAGCTTGCTTGGTGCAATATCATGTTATGGCAGATACTGTCTGGTGCTGCAAATTAATAAATAAAAAATGAACACTTAATAGCTGGAAATTTACTGAATAGCACAGACGGCACAAACTTATGTCTGTAATCAATTTTGCTCACAGCAAGTGCCAATGTTAATGAGTGCTGATTTTCCAGTGGCCATTATACTGTGTTGACTAGAGTGTTGCTGATTCACTCATAGTGCTGATATGGCTCTCAGGCAACTCTCAAACTATTTAAAACCATTAAATTAAGCCTAATGGCTGCTACAGAGGGCGGTTAATGGACCGGAAAGATTCTTGAAGACACTCCTAGTCCTTTTCGACCCCCTTTGACGCTCTTGGTAACATATGGAGCGTTGCTCTCTAAAATAAGTGCAAGGCAAATTGGCTCCAACACAAGGTGGCACACCTCAGAAGACCCTACCCTTCTCAAGTGATTTACCCCCTTAAGCTTAGCTCTGGTGCTTCGGTAATTACCGAAAATTGAAACAGACCATCAGCTGCTGCCTGATTGCGCTGCCGGTGTTGACATGCCATTTGTTGTGTATATTAATATGACACCTTTAACAGCTTAGCACCCCAAATTACATGCCAGTGAGAACACATGGTTTCGCAAACAGAAATGTACGTAGTACGTAGTTAAGCTGTCGAAGCTTGCAATCTAGTGACATGCCTCCTGCTTCACGGTCAAAAACATGTTTAGGAGCACTAATGGTGATTATGTTCACAATCAACTAACCAAGTAAACAGTCATTCTACAACTTATTGGAAAATTGTAAAAAAAAAAAATGCCCGAGATTGTGTGTTTTGTCAACCCAGCACTCGAAAACCTATACGTATAATGATGTAAAACTGAAACAAGCAGCAGATGTTTGACATGAATTTGTTTTTTTACAGTCCATCAGCTAACTAATCAGTTGATCAATTATCTATTGGTGCAACTTTATTAACACATATCACCGGTCCTGTGTTTCATATTATCTTGTTTGTTAATTTTCTTTGATTTAATTAGCATATTCAATGACTTACTCATTAGTTTCCTTGGGTAATCAATTATTCATTCACTTTATTATTCATGGCTTACTCACTCAGAATCAGACTGTCACTCACTTGTTCAAGCAGTCATTTATTTGCTTATTTACTGATCTGCATGTTCATTATCTGACCATTGATCCGAAAATAGTGAGAGAATGAATTAATGAACTGAATGAACAACTATGAGCAAATGAGTCTGAGCAAATAAGAAATTTACTCACTCAGTGCTCCTTTATTTGCTTTTATTCATTAACTTAGTAACTCAAGTAACTTTGAATGACTGAATTATATGAGTGAGTGGGCTTTTTTAATTTCACTCACTGGTGTATTTACTCATCAATTTTCTTAGCCAATTTTCTTAGCTAACTTTCTTTAATTTTCTGGTTTATTGAAGGAACGAGTGAGTGATTTACTAATTTCTTCACTCGCTCATTTATTTATTCATTCAATGAAGTCATGTTTCATTTAGCGGCTTAGTGAGTGAATGAGTGAGCAATAGACAAAATGGGTTTATGAATGAATGAGTGAAATGAAAAATATGTGTGATGTGGGTCATATATTCATTTAAACTCATTTGCGCTTTCAAGCGAGTGAATGAGGAAATGATACTAAGTGAACCAGTGTATCAGTGAGTAGAAAATAGAGTTTATAAATGAGTGAGCAAGTGACTAAATGAAAGAATGAGTAGATGAATGTTGAAAAATGAGTCTCAGTAACGCAGTGATGTGAGTGAACATATGAAGTAAATGAATGAGTTTGCGTTAGCGGATCAGTTCCTGTTCCAAGTGAACCTCTGAATGACAGCCTAAAGGACACTACCTTTCATTCATTCGTTGTTAAATAACTAGGCCCACACCTGTCCTGCAGGTCACGCCTCACCTTTTGCTCCTCTGGGAGCTCTTCTTGTCTCTCTTGTTCATCACTACGGGAACACAGCTCGTGAGCTCGGTCCAGTCCGCGTGCAACCCGCAACTCCACCCCGTGGAGAACCGAGAGAAGAGCCATGACTCGGCTTTACCGGGCCGGTGGCAGGTGCATTTCCTCTGGCCGGACATGCAGTCACAGGGCTGCTCCAGCTGGATATTCTTGACCAGGTGCCGCCCAAACGTCGTCCCGCCTGTCTTCTGAATGTGGAGGAAGACCATCACATCGTCTCCTCGGATGTTGAAGTCGACGTGCCTATCGAGGTCCGGCTTCGTTAAGTTAAATTTGGATCTGATTCTGGAGGGAAGGTCCTCATCCGCCTCCGGCTCCGTGTAGACGAACTCAAAGCTGGATGAATACCGCTGGAAAAGCCCTTTGTCGTCACTTCTGAAGTAGCAGGTGTTGCTGTCCGCCGGGCACACGTACTGGTAGCCGATCATTAAGAAGAGCACCGCCGCAACGGGGATGAAGATGAGTCTATTGAACTTCTCCATGGTGCAGGGTGGAAATCACGCCGTCGGCACAAACGGTAACGTGATGCCCGAGTCGTTTTCCTTTCCCCCTCGTCTCATTCTGCCTATCTCCTCCAGGCAGCCTACGCCGTGCGCCTGTCAGTTAAAAGCTGGAGTCCCACCAGGTAAAAGCATGTCCTCCAGGCAGCTCCTTGTCCTGCAGGAGAACAGCACCACTTTTTAGACTTGAAATTGTCACTAAACATTCATCTATTTCCTACAAGATTAATTCTAAATTTCTTTTAAAGTATGTCAACCAGGGGGCACAACTCGAGTACAATAACATCTTTCCAGAAGTCAGCGCCACGCTGCCACAAGGTACATCCCCGCGTAAGGAGCGCTCGGGCTCAGCTGTCCAGCCAGAGCCAACTGCTGATCGCTATCTGAGCCAGGAGCACCAGCGACAAGCTGGACAAAACTAACACAATCACTTCCGGGAAGGACTTTCAAATTAAAACAGTTTCCGCCCAACATTTTGCAACATGCTGCCTTAAATAGGTTAAAACCATTAGGGAAA
>NW_018128271.1:8653-10511 GCF_001952655.1 Monopterus albus | reverse complement strand
TAGCGCTATAATTCATATGAAATTATTCATGCACCAGTTGGAAGGACTAGCCCATAAATCCCACTTACTGTAAATCAGGACCTTCAGGTAAAATCACGTGTTTAGTCCTAATTTGATCTGAAACAATCCACTCAGCCAGCACAAAATTGTCACATATCAGAATTTCATAAATATGTTAAAGAATGAATTATGAAACACCGCCGACTGAAACAGATACTGAGAACGGAAACTAAGAAGTAGTTTCATTCCGAGTTTTGATCTTTTTCGTTATCAGGTTCCCAGAGCAAGGGGCTGTTCACTTATCATATAGAAAACGCGTAGACAACGGCAGCCGCGCAGCTTTCTCCTTCTTTCCAAAGTGCTTGGGAGCTTGTGCACCTGTGGTGTATGCCGTTGCTATGCACCCGTGTCCTGTGCACTGCATGACGGTGTTGGACCCCTGTTCTTTTCAGCACATTAACTCTGAGAGACGAAGCAGTCTGAGTAACTTCAAAACAGTGCTGATTTATTCAATGAACACAGGTAAAATTAACATTGCACGCTCAGGAGTCTTTGCACCTCCAACATGCACGCAGGCAGCTGGTAGATGAAAAGCCCTGAACCATAACAGGCCTATACATTATATCACTTTGGGCTAGCCCCATACTACTCAGGGATGCCAAACCGTGACGTCTCCGGTGCCAGCTTTACAGCTGACCATAGCAGTAGTCAAAGCATGAAGAAAATCAATGTGTGATTGTCTGTTGATTGTGTGGTATGCATCTAAGACATTCTGACATGACATCTAGTGACATGTCATGACACTAAGCATAAGAAAATATTATGATTACACACGTCATAATAATAATACTAAACATTCTGTCTCCTAACAGTAATCAACTTTCTATCTAGTTATCCTTGAACATGAACAACCTGGAGTACCCTATGGGAATGACTAAGCATTTAACAGCCTGAGCTAGACATCCTGTCTACACTAAACATTTCTAATACATGAAATGTCTAACCAATGTCTATCTGACTAAAAATACCTAACAATTCCCCCTTCTGACATGACCAAAATCGTGTCAACCCCAATCAATGTCCCATTTTCCCCAGATGAAGCTACCTGGCATTACGAGAGGTGAGAGGCCCCCTCCAAAACCACTCCCTCAAGGGTAAACTACAGAGCTGAGTACTTTAGGAAAAAATGAACTAAAAACACAAAAAGGGTTAGAGCGTGTAAGCGGGTTTTTTATTGCAGTGACATCTATATGTATGCCGTATGTGTAAGCTGATTCAACGCAACTAAGAGCGTTTGAGCAGACAGAATTGTGGAAATACATAAACATCATGTGTGGCAAGCTTTCATTGGTTAATCATAACATTAGGGGATAACTAATACACAGAAGAGAACAAAGATTCCCTTGCATCCTATCGCAATCATAAACCCCACACAACAATGAGAATTTAAGTTACCATTATCAATTACCATTAATACTTACCAAACTTAATTATCAAAAATCAATTACCAAAAATCAATTAACAAACTATGAGTTCACACCACCTACGTTTACGCAAGAATATATCAGTATGTACAGTATTAACCTTTAATCATTTTATGTAGGATCCACGGTCTTCACTCCGGTCCATGGAGCTCTTCAATCTCTCACTCACCGGGCTCAGTGAGGGAGATCAGAGGAATGGATTTCCAGGGGGCATGGGATTGTATCAATTCACAGGCAGGGGGCTGAGGATATCTCTTATCAATGGCAGTGGTAATGCACTTGAGACAGAGATGCCTGATGCAGGGGATGCATCCGCATCCACACAAGGTCAGCAGTGTGACTGCTGCCACCAAAGATGTAAGTGCAGAGATCAC
>NW_018128271.1:0-2257 GCF_001952655.1 Monopterus albus | reverse complement strand
ACGTTTAATCGGCCTGTTATGCAGTTAACCAACCCCACATTTTCATAGAAAACAAACTGGCCATTTCCCTGTGCTATTTATTACGTTTAGGATTTGCCAGAGATCATCTTGTTCAGTCAAGATGACTCCCTGCCTGTGCTCCAACCGGAGGCAAATCAAAAGAAATCAGACTTTTGGAGAGACAACCTGCTGCGAGGTAGCGGAGTTTCACTCATAAAACATGAATTTTACTTTCCTTATTGGTATCAAATTCTGTAATCAACGGCACTCATTCTCTATCCCTCAAAGTGAGAATATGTGCTTGTTAACTGTTATGTCTGTCAGTGAACAGATCAACACATCATTCCAAAAACAAATGTGTTTTATTATCCTTACTGTTTTTGAATCCAATTTAATGCGTCGAGAGTGGGCAGTCCACACATCAACAAAATTTGGTACAAGTTCAACGTGCAGGCTTTTATGTATCACAAAGGTTCCTGCTTACCTCGTTTGTGGTCGACCAGTTGATGTGTGACACCGCAGCACAGCTCGACAAGGACCCAGGAAGTCACTCTTCCGTCTTGGATCCCAGCCAATTCAGGATCGAATGTTGAATCTACAGCTCAGCCAGGCACAGGATTACGGCACCATTTGTTGATCCGGGACCATGGACTGGTCATCTAAGAGTTTAACCGGCGCACGGCGTCATGGCACCATTTGTTGGACCCCCGTTCTTTTCACCATGTTAACTCTGAGAGACGAAGCAGTCTGAGTAACTTCAAAACAGTGCTGATTTATTCAATGAACACAGGTAAAATTAACATTACACGCTCAGGAGTCTTTGCACCTCCAACATGCACGCAGGCAGCTGGTAGATGAAAAGCCCTGAATCATAACAGGCCTATACATTATATCACTTTGGGCTAGCCCCATACTACTTAGGGATGCCAAACTGTGACGTCTCCGGTGCCAGCTTTACAGCTGACCATAGCAGTAGTCAAAGCATGAAGAAAATCAATGTGTGATTGTCTGTTGATTGTGTGGTGTGTATCTACGACATTCTGACATGACATCTAGTGACATGTCATGACACTAAGCATAAGAAAAAAATATGATTACACACGTCATAATAATAATAATACTAAACATTCTGTCTCCTAACAGTAATCAACTTTCTATCTAGTTATCCTTGAACATGAACAACCTGGAGCACCCTATGGGAATGACTAAGCATTTAACAGACTGAGCTAGACATCCTGTCTACACTAAACATTTCTAATACATGAAGTGTCTAACCAATGTCTATCTGACTAAAAATACCTAACAATGGCAAGGAAGTTGCAGGATACAAATGGATTTCTAGCACTGAAAATTCCTTGCAGTAGCTCTGCTACTAGATTTATTTGTGGACAAATGGGGAAAAGATGTGTAGGTGCACCCCATCCTTCAAACACAAAGAAAACAAAGTATTTCATTTGATTGGGGTTCTCCGTCTTCCATCTTGGCTGCGCTTTGAACCAGATGTTATGGGAAGAGTGAAGCTGATTGGTTGGTTCTTGTAACATGACCTGCGATGTGCTTGCTGCATTCTGAAAAGTTGAATTTTGGAAGCTGATAAGGGAAAAAATCAACTGGACTTAGATTTCTAGGCCCAGTGAGAGTCATTACCTGTCTTTGAATCCTCCCCTGTCGACCGACGCCTATCGTCCTGGTGGGCATGTTTGGGCAGAGATCTCAAAACAGGATTGTAGATGGAAGACAAGTTGTATCTTAGTCCACCACCCCTATTTAGTGAGGGGTGTTCGATTTTTACAAAAATAGCTTCCTTGATTCCTCTTTCAAACCACCGATGTTCTCTGGAGAGGATCTGGACTTCACTGTCCTCAAAAGAATGTCCTTTGTCCCTCAGGTGGAGGTGGACTACTGACTCTGGTCCACTGGAGTTGGGCCATGCATTTGTGAAGCGGCTGCTTAGTTTCACCAATGTACAAGTCGTTACACTCCTGACTACACTTAATTGCATACACCACATCACTCTGTTTATGCCTGGGTGTTTTGTCCTTCCGGTGGACCACTCTCTGCCTCAGGGTGTTCCCTGGTGTTAGAAATTAACCCAATTCTTTTGTTGGATGCACGAGAAGTGAAGACAGGAGAGGACTGTTTAAAATCAACAGAACGTTTACTCAAAGTCTGACCACAGGTAGGCCTTACATCGCTGGGATCAGAGGGACAGAGCACCCGCAGGAGATCTGACTTCTGAACTGCGAATTAAGTTCTT
>NW_018128270.1:310712-324272 GCF_001952655.1 Monopterus albus | reverse complement strand
GTAAACAAATTATGTTACACAAAGACATTGACAGCAAGCTTGTGTGTGAACATTTGTGTACAGGCAGAAAGTAGCAAATTGCACATACATCTTAACTAAGGAGTACTGAGGTATCATGTGAATCACACCTGAATCAGATTGGACAGTGACAGTCCAATCACAGAGCAGAGTCAAATTGTCCAATCAGGTGGTAGCTGGGTTCTTCAAGTTAGTCTCAGGTGGCAGTTCTGTAAGTTTGGTTGTAGTGGAGGAGGGAAGGGTGCTAGAAAACGCTCTGACTGGGGACTCTGTTGTTCTACTGGGGGATTTCAATGCTCACGTGGGCTGTGACAGTGACACCTGGAGGGGCGTGATTGGGAGGAACAGCCCCCCCGATCTGAACCTGAGTGGTGTTCTGTTATTGGACTTCTGTGCTAGTCACAGTTTGTCTATAACAAACACCATGTTCAAGCATAAGGGTGTTCATCAATGCACGTGGCACCAAGACACCCTAGGCCGGAGATCGATGATCGACTTTATGGTTGTTTCATCTGACCTTCGGCCATATGTCTTGGACACTCGGGTGAAGAGAGGGGCGGAGCTGTCAACTGATCACCACCTGGTGGTGAGCTGGATCCAATGGCGGGGGAGGAAGCTGGACAGGCTCAGCAGACCCAAACATATTCTGAGGGTCTGTCAGAGAGATCTTCAACTCCCACCTCTGGCAGAGCTTTGACCAGATCCTGGGGGAGGTTGGAGACATTGAGTCTGAGTGGACCATATTCTCTGCCTCCATTGTTGATGTGGCCATTTGGAGCTGTGCGGCAATCCCCGAACCCGGTGGTGGACACCAGAAATAAGGGATGCCGTCAAGCTGAAGAAGGAGTCCTTTCGAGCCTGGTTGGCTCGTGGGACACCTGAGGCAGCTGACGGGGTACCAGCAGTGATAAAACTGTGTAAATAAATAAGTACTGCAGAACTGCTTTATGACAGTAGTGGATCTATATAATGTGTATAGCATTAATGTGGCTTCTTAATTGAAGTATTTCAGGTAACCTGATTCACTGACAGACATTCTCATTTGACTATTTTATCTACTGGCAATTTGTCAATTGAGAAATGATGACTGATTCACCAGTATTATGTCACCTATGGTCATGAGCTTTGGGTCATGACCGAAAGGGCAAGATACCGGAAACAGGCAGCCGAAATGAGCTTCCTCCGCAGGGTGGCCGGGCGCACCCTTAGAGATAGGGTGAGGAGCTCTGTCACCCGGGAGGGGCTCAGAGTAGAACCGCTGCTCCTCCACATTGAGAGGAGCCAGCTGAGGTGGCTCGGGCATCTGTTTCGGATGCCTCCTGGGCAACTTCCTAGGGAGGTGTTCTGGGCATGTCCCACCGGGAGGCGGCCCCGGGGAACACCCAGGACACGCTGGAAGGACTGTGTCTCTTGGCTGACCTGGGAACGCCTCAGCATTCCCCCGGAGGAGTTGGAGGAAGTTGTCTGGAGAGAGGTATGTCTGGGCATCTTTGCTTAGACTGCTGCCCCCGCGACCCGGTTCCGGATAAGTGGAGGAAAATGGATGGATGGATGGTTGTAGTGGAGATTCAAGATGGAGGACAGCATTAGTTGTTCTGTTACTCAGGTGTGTTGCATAAGAAAGGTATAAATCACAGTAAACATTTCATGTGTTGCGTTCTGTATGTAGGCAGCGTGTAGGTGCTTAGCTGTTAACACAGTTGTCCAAATTTCCATTTTCCATTGCAGGTGGGATACGTTATGTAGCGTTAGCCGAATGCCTTAGTCCTATGTTAGCAAATCTCTGCTAGCAAGAAAGCTTTCAACGGTGATGTTAGCCACCCAGTACTCTTTTGTTTGGGTTTTACATGCCCCATTAATATACTGTAAATGTCTTTTACATATACAGTAATATTAATCATGCAGCTCAATAAAAACACACTGGCTGGCTTGGACCTCACTGGATCTTCATCAGCACAGAGACTTAAACTGTTTGCACCTGTATGTTTCCACCCCGATGAAGACCCAGTGAGGTCCAAACCGGTTGGCGTCTTTTTACCGAGATGCCCTGTTACAGGTAAGAGGGCTACATTGAAAATGTTGCTTCAATAATAGAATGCATTTCACATTGATGTATATTATTTCATTATAATTTCTGGTGCATCATTGTGTTCACCCTTTTAATGTTGTAGCTGGTAAAGGTAGGGATCATTTTAACTGTTAAAATTTGAACTTCTGGTGACTAGCTTGTAAATTTCTCACCAGAGATTACTGAAGTCTCATGATTAGGCTTATACTGTATTTTCTTTTTCATCTAATTCTGAAAAGAAACTATAAACTCAAGTTATCAAATAAATCTAGTGGAGTAAAAAGGTATGGTAAGATGTGAAGAAGCAGAAACTAAAAATAAGTACAGATGCCTCAATTGCACTTATGTGCACTTATTGCACTTTTTCCAATGGAGTTTGATGCTGTTACTACATTAATGTGACTAGTGAGCATAAGCTAGGAAAATTAAGGAAAGATCAGGTAAGTAGGGGAGGAGAGGCTCAGATGACCAAGAAATATGAATCGATTAGAGAAAACAGTTGTCATTAACACTCCTGTTTAGCCTCAGAGTGCATCATACATTGAGAAACCTGAATAAAGAAAGCAGTAGCCCCTTACTTAATCTTATTTGTGTAAAATGTGCATTTAGTAAGAGCTGTTGACATTTCCTGCATGTTTGATGATTTTTATGAAATGTGTTAGTTCAAGTTGATCAGGTGGGGAACATTCTAAAGTTGTGGTTCAGGTCAGAATACTATACTAGCACTGATAGATTCAGGTCAGACTGTAATTTCTCAGCTCTTTTTTTCCTGACAAACTCATTTCAAAAGTGTTTGAGCAACTTTGATATAAATTGTAATGAAAATTCTCAAAACTAACATGGAGCACAGTGTAATTGCATACAAATATCATCCCGGTTCCAAAAACCAGAAACCTGACACCTTGTCGTGACAGTACAGTCCTACACAGGATGACCAGAAGGAAGAGACTATACTGCCTCCGTCCTGTGTCGTTGTGGCGGTAACCTGGGACATAGTGCAAAGAGTCACAAACGCACAGTCACACCATCCAGACCCAGGGGGTGGGCCGCCTGGGCAGATCTTCATCCCAGACTCAGTAAGGACGGCGGTGCTGGAGTGGGCCCACAACTCGCGTTTCGCCTATTACCCTGGGACCACACGCATGCTGTCCTTACTTAGACATCCTTTTTGGTGGCCCACCATGGACCAAGACGTCCGCCAGTTTGTCAAGGCCTGTTCTGTTTGTGCACGCTCGAAGAGCTCCCATCAACTGCCCGCCGGTCTGTTGCGCCCCCTTCCCATACCCGGTCGCCCCTGGTCCCATATTGCCATTGATTTCGTTACGGGTCTTCCCCCTTCGCAGGGCCATACGGCCATTCTGTCCGTCATAGATCGATTCTCCAAGGCGGCCCACTTTGTTGCACTCCCTAAGCTACCCAGCACCAGAGAAACCGTGGACCTCTTGGTTGCGCATGTCTTTCGCCTGCATGGCATACCGCAATACATTGTCTCGGACAGGGGTCCACAATTTACGTCACAAGTGTGGAAGGCGTTCTGTATGGCCTGTTCTCCGGTTTTCACCCTCAGACCAACGGACAGGTTGAGCGCCTTAATCAGGAACTAGAAGCACTCCGCTGTGTCACCTCCACAGAACCCACAACCTGATCCACGCATTTGGCATGGATCGAGTACACGCACAACACCCTAGTGAGTTCGCCTTCTGGCCTGTCACCCTTCGAGGCGTCGCTGGGGTATCAATCCCCCGCTCCTGCCCTCGGAGCACTCTGACATCGCTGTCCTCTCAGTACAGGCACACCTGTGTCGTTGTCGGTGCATCTGGTGACGCACACGTGCTGCTCTGGGGCGCACAGCTGACCGTAACCGACGGCTGGCTGACAGCCACCGCCGACCAGCCCCGTCATACTCCCCGGGTCAGAAAGTGTGGCTGTCCACAATGCATGTTCCCCTGAAGGGGGTTTCCCAGAAGCTGGCACCCAGGTATCTTGGTCCGTTTGAAGTAGACTCCGCTTCTCCGTGCCTGGCCCTCGCCACCACCTTTCATTTTTAATACTCTGTGAAATAAATAAGTTTTCCCTGACCTGGGTTTGAGTCCTGCCTATTCCTGAGTCCAGTCGTTCTGTTGGTGTGTGGCTTGCTGTAACAACCAGAGAGTTTTGTTTCTCGTGGTCTGAGAGTCCTTCAGGTGCCTTTTGGCAAACTCCAGTCGGGCTGCCATGTGCCTGTTATTGAGGAGTGGTTTCCGTCTGGCTTCTCTACCATACAGGCCTGATTGGTGGAGTGCTGCAGAGATGGTTCTTCTGGAAGGTTCTCCTCTCTCCACAGAGAAACGCTGGAGCTCTTTCAGTGACCATCAGGTTCTTGGTCACCTCCCTGACTAAGGCCCTTCTCTCTCGATCTCTCAGTTTGGCCGGGTAGCCCACTTTAGGAAGAGTCCTGGTGGTTCCAAACTACTTCCATTTATGGATGATGGAGGCCACTGTGCTCATTGGGACCAATGTTGCAGAATTTTTTCTGTACCTTTCCCCAGATCTGTGCCTTGATACAATCCTGTCTCGGAGCTCTACAGACAATTCCTTGGACCTCGTGGCTTGGTTTGTGCTCTGACATGCACTGTTAACTGTGGGACCTTATATAGACAGGTGTATGCCTTTCCAAATCATGTCCAATCAACTGAATTTTTCACAGGTGGACTCCAATCAAGTTGTAGAAACATCTCAAGGATGATCAGTGGAAACAGGATGCACCAGAGCTCAATTTTGAGTTGTCATGGCAAAGGCTGTGAATACTTACTGTATATGTGATTTTTTTTCATTTTTTATTTCTATTAAATTTGCAGAGATTTCCAACAAATTCATTTGTTTGTAGAAATTAATTAACTTAATCCATTTTGGAATAAAGTTGTAACATAACAAAATGTGGAAAAAGTTAAGCACTGTGAATACTTTCTGGATGCATTGTATGTTTATTGGCTTTGGGACCACTTTGCTGTATTAATTTCACAGTTTCTTCTTGGTTGAATAAAAACCAAGCAAATGAAGTTCACAAATATAGGACAAAACCAGAATAACACTTTGGATAATGTGATAGCACAGGACAGGAGAAGAGAAACTACAGTGCCCTGGCGTCTGGCTGGATGAATGTCTCTCTTTTGTTGAAGAACTTGTAAAGAAGCTCAGACTAAAGTTAGGGACACACGTCTTGTTTCTCTTTGGGACTCAGAAAAAGATTGGTACCTGCCACCTTTTTACCAGTCCTTGATTACAGTGACTTATTATAGACAAATGCTCCAGTGCAATGTCTTCACAAGCTGGATTCAGCTTATCACAGTGCACTGAGATTAGTTACCAATCTACAACCTTTAAACCATCACTGTACTCCGTACTCCAAAGCTGGCCATCTCTCACTATTCACCATCAGAGTCATTGGTGCATCTTAATTCGTAAGGCTGCCTCCATATCTCTGCAAATTAATTTCATGTTGCTCATCTGCCAACTGCAGTGTCAGACCTCAGCATATCTAAAACACAGTGTCTGTACCTGGTGTTTGGACAGAGGCGGGTAAGAATGTTATCTGATCCAGCTGCTTGGAATATCTTACAAAAAGAAATCAAGTTAACAAATGTGGTATCACTGACAAACTTTAAGAGCATTGTAAGCACACGTGTGTACAATTTGTTCTTCTTGCACTTGTTTTTTGATTATATCTTTATTCTTTTAGTATGTTATTGGTGACTTAGCATTGTATGGTGTTTGTATTTTACGTGTTTATTTTTATTTATTTTACTTGTCTAACATTTTATGCTGCCATCTTGCCAGAGCTCACTCGTGGAAGAGGTTCTTAACTTCAACAGGCTTTACCTGGTTAAATAAAATGAGATTAAATAAAATAAAGAGTTAAACTATATGTTTAAAAACATCATGTTTTACTGCCTTTACACATTACTGGACAAAAAATCATTAGATTCATTTTCACTGGTTCTTCTCCTGAAAAAGTATGTAACATGATCTGTTGTTTTTCAGAGCCCCAGGGATTATGTTGACAGGGCTTTAATTTGTAAGTCTCACTCATCAGCAGAATGATAAATGGCAACCACTTAAGAGCAGTGGCATAAAATGTGATCAAAGAGCAAATTATCACTGTAAAATACCGCTTTATGGCAATCCCTGCATGGATGTATATCATTATCAAAGAGGTGGGCAGATAATGTCAACTGCAGTAAAAGTAGTGAGTATGTCTCTGCTCCATTCAGTGTGTCGATGGGTGAGACAGGAGTCGCCTGGAGGAAGACAGCTGCCCTGCTCCAGCAAGTTCAGACACTGCTGTCAGGGCTGCAGCATCTGCTCCATCTGTCTCCATCCACAGACACTATCACTTCCATCTCACACAATTTGTCAGGGAAACGTCTTCATTTTCTGCCAGTGTGTATCCCCGTCAAATCCAGCACGTACATGCATTTGTTGGTTTAGTTTTTTACTTTGGATCTAAAAGCAAATCATGATTTCAATCATTTTATATTGTTTGAGCCCGGGTTTTATTCAGAATAAAAATCTACTCACTGGTCAAATGTTTATCCATTGAGGAAACCAAAATAAACTAATGCACACCTACTGGTCATGACAATCTGAATCAACAATGGCAAAAAAATGACCACACAACATTGAAATGTCAGATATTTTTTAATAAATCATGTACAATTCTAGCGTGTGGTCATTTCCCCACTTTTAACATTTGTAGAAACCATGGTCTTGTCACATTAAGTTGATTCATTAATCAGCTTTGATCACCGGTTTACCATTTACATGATTTATTAAGAAGAATGCCAAACATGTGCTGGGTCTGGCTTCATAAATGTGAGGATTCCCTGCTTATATGGATTTTATAATACTGTGAAACTTTGCTTTGGGTTTTGGACTGTTGGTCAAACAAAACAAGCAGAAGTAATTACAAAACAATATTAAATTTGTATTTTTCTCCAGGGAGATTAGCTACAGCACCATGGGCTGTAAACATCTTGACAACATTGTTCACAGTGGACACAGGAACAACCAGATCTCTGGACATGGACTTGGAGCCTTGAGACTGTCCACTACGTGGTTCTCAGATCCTCAGCCAATTCTTTGCTCTTCTTTCTTATCTCTGTGCTCAGTGTGGTCCACACCACACAAAGGTTGAGTCAACTTTTCTCCATTTTAACTGGCTGCCAGTGTGATTTCTATGTTGCCAGCACCTGTTGGTTGCTACAGGCGAGTTTCACTACAAATTAAAGGAGCATCACAAGCTGGAAACAACGATTTCTGATGATTTTAAAAAGGTGTCAGTATTTCTGTCCAGCCCATGTTTGAAGTTCTGTGTGGAATGGATCAGATTTGGCTTCTTTCCTGAGCTTTTCTGTGTTGTTTCAATGCAGACAAAAGAAATAAGCATGAGAATACCAAAGAATTTGTAATTGCAACAGTTTTCTGAGAGAAGTGGTGCCTTATCTGACAGAAATGCAGGGGCATCAGTATTTTTAGCCATGACTCTATGAGTTTAAGTCTGTCTTTCTCTTTGCCTTTGTCAGGGGCTGTGAGTCAGCCTGCCATTATATAAAGTTAGTTCTTCAGAAGCCATTTATTTGAAATGAAATGGCCACAATTACTGCTTGACTGAGCTGAGGATCTTATGAACCTCTGTTTAAAATCCATTTTCATACCTCCAAAGGCTATTAGTTCATATTCCACATACCAAGGTAGACTGATCTTCTTACACTAACTTCAGCAAGTGAATACAGCAGCTCTTCATGATACAGTGTGAGCCAGCATATTTAAAACAACCTCTGCTACCACATGCCTATCAGGGACCAACCATATGAAGCTGTCAGGCCTGCCAAAGTGCCACAGGGAGCTTTAACAAATGATCTAAGTATGGTAAGTTCACGAAAGCTTCATACCTGCAAGCACTTAGTGTTAACATGCACAGGCTGTCTCTGCAGCCTGGTGCGGCAGTAGAGATAGCAGCATGTGACATTTTGAAGTGAACCTTCAGTTCAGCTCAGACAAGTTCTGTTTACATTGGTGCCTTGAGTACTGTCGGCATCACCGCAACAATGGGTGATACTGAAGTGCATACAACAGTAAGTGCATGAATCCCTGTTCAAATGCACTTCAGTCTACAGCAGTAAGGCATTGCCTCACTTTAGTGCATATGTCAGTAAGTGAACGCATCATTCCTCAGATGCACTTCAACACATACAACAATACAGTGAGTGAGCACATCACTATTCAGTGTGCTGTACTCTAGTACCTATGTCATCATAGCATAGTCAGAAAGGAAATACATCAGCATTCAAACACACTTCATCAAGTACAGTCCATTAAGAAGTGAATGCAACATAAATGTACTGAACCCCTTTAATTTCGATGCATAAGCCCTGTTTTCACCAAAGGTGGAAAATGTAGATAAGTTTAGTTCCAGTTTGGAGTTCTACCTTCCAAACAAAGTCCCCAGTCAAAGCGTAGTACTTTCTGAGGGTCCAAGGACTATTGTGGTGCGCATGCAGTGTTGGATGTCACTGAATGGTCAAATCAACACACAACAGTCTGCACAGGGCATTCTCACAATGCCAGCCAACAGGCTTTTACATCAGTGAGCAATTTGTCTCATCTTCCTGGTCCCTTGGCCATTACAGACCTGAGAATATTCCTTATTTTTCATGATGTTGAAACATACTTGGCATCATTTTTTATCAAAATAAGTTCAACTGTGGCAGGAAGTGCCAGCTGATTTCCCAGTCTATTCTTTGTGTTAACACAGAGCTGTCTGCAGACACTGTTCCATGGCCAGTATTACCACCAGGCTCTTCCCATAAGCCCAGTAGCATCAGGCACCCAGGCTGTTTCTCCAATACATCCTGTCCACTGTCTTGCCATATGCATAATACAGCATACTGTATGTAGAACAGTTTTATATTAACACTGGATCAGCTGACTAAGCATATTATGAAGGATGTTGCTCTAACCCCACTCAGTATTTCCTTTCAGCTCTGCAAAACCCTTTGCACTTCTTTAGCACATTGTTTTGGTTTTACAGCCTGCAACATTACTGTTGTGGTGTAGTTGCCACTCTCTCATCATCCCTGTTTCCAGAAGCATTGAAGCAATCAAAAATGTATATGTTATACAGTACAGTATAAGAAAGGGTTCTTTGAAGGGATATTTTCCCCAAGGTTTCAGGTAATATTTATTGAATTACTGTAAGCTTTTTTTTTTTTTTTTTTTCTGTAACAGTATGCAGAGTACAGCGGGACATATTAAGGATTTATGTTAGGCCTGTCTCTATGAATTATGGGAGCAGCTAATAGAAGTTTCTCACAGTCATCCTCCAGGTACAGTTTCTGATGAACTCCCAACATTCTCAAGTTGACACCCAGCATACCATATTCCAGTTGAATCCCAACACATTGACTTACTTCACCCTCCATGTTCTGTCTTCCTAACCATATAAGTCATTTTTAGTTTATATTATAATTGTTTAATAATGGGTTTGGTGGCTCATGAGCAGAGCACTGTTGTGCTTCCCATTTGAAGGTAGTTACAATAACACCAATATTCACAGTTTTACAGTATATAGGTAAAAACATTTTGAAGCTGAAGGTTACTTCTTAGTCTACAGCTGTTTCAAGTTGCACTTACTGCAGCGATGGTGAAGTTGTGTTAATAAAGCTGATGCTGTTTTGAGAGTAGTGAAAAGAAAGTTAGCTGAGTACTTGAAGCTTCTCTAGTCAATATTTTTATATTAACAATGCATAAAACGACTAGAAACAGGTTTCTCCCGGCTGGGTGTGTAATTGGGCCAACTGTCTGCTAACATGCCAGTCATGACAACTTAATTCATTTTACACTGCTTTCTACTTTAATTTGTATCACTTCATATCAATTTCACCAAATTTTCATCATGTTTATTTGACAGCCATAAAATCCCCAAAATATTAGATTTAAAATAAACTCCATCAAGGCAACACCAAAAATCTGGTGCCACATTAATCTGTCAATAAAAATCATTAAAATATTTAAATATACAGTAACAGTCCTTTATTTTATTTTAATTTTATAATTAGCTGATAGTGATTCTGTGATTCTTGAATGCAGGACTTTTACTTGTAAAAAAGTAATTTAAGATTTTTAAGTAAGGCACCTAATTATTTATTATTATTATTATTTTCATCTATGTTTTCTCAAGTCAAGTCAAACAATCTGTCCTCAGGAAGAGCACCAGAGGAGGGATCCTTCTTCAAGAGCAAGACCAATCTAGATGGGTTATGGTTTACAGTATAGATAATTAGAGTGACAAATATATTCTGCATTTTGACTGACTTCTGTATATTTCTGTCCTTTTTCATGTGTGAAGGAAAATTAGACCCATGTAAACTCTCTACCGGTGTTGGCTTGTTGATAATATTTTTAATTCATTTTTAATTCTCAAATTGTGTGAACTACATAGAAATCTCAGATAGCAGTACAAAAATTCATATAAATTAAAGAACAAATACAATTAAAGGGGAAAGACAAATGAGTAAACAAGAATTACTTGTAGGCAACTTGATAACTGTTTTTCACAGTTCACCCACCTATTTTCTTTTAAATATAATATTCATAAAGGTTCACATAAAGAAAATTCGTGTGTGGTATTAGTATTGCATCCTCAGTCTGTTTTTTTTAATTTATTTATCAGAATCCCTACTAGCAGCTGGCTGCAGCAGTCAGCTTCCCACAGTCAGTTTCACAAGACGATTTGACTTCAAAATAAAAGCAAAAAACACTCAATCATGAAAAAGTGGTAGAGTTCTGTAGTAAATCAAATTGCATTTCAAAATATACTCCTGATTACCTGATGAAAGTATTACGTGAAATATGAAATGCAACTCTTACTGTAAAACACACACACACACACACACACACACACACACTTCACCATGGATCGGTTTCTTTCTGAAGCCCCGCTTTATTGTGAAGGGAACGACAGGACCTGTGATCCTTATACCGTGGCCATCAGAGCCGCTCGGTTCCTCCGCAGTGGAAGGAGCAGCTGCTTCATCAGACTGATGGATTAACTTGGAACTCTTTTTATTTACACAGGTACGTGACGATATTAGGAAATGTAGACTACAAGGGTTAAAACTGTCAGCAACGTGCTAATGAGGATATCGGATGTATTTGTAAAACTCAATGAGGTCAACTAGCAGTAAGAAATTACCCAGAAAAGTAATTAATGTGTGAGCGGTATAGACGAAGAAGTAATTAATGTGGTTGCTTCCGTTTACTTTATATATATATATAGAACAATTAAATGTAATCCTAAAATTAACATTGCAACACCGATGAGGCTATTAATATTAAACACATTTTCTAGAGATTCAATAGATACATTGATAAATAAATAAATAAATGGATGGAATGTTTTGGCTAATATAGTGAATTAAATACTTGATCAACCGAAGTACATTACACTGATGCAAAAATAATCTAAAAATGAATTCCCATATATCACTCCTGCTCATTGATTTGCAAAGTGTTTCACAATGGTTACACCTTTAAATTAGTTATCACAGTTTAAACAGGTATAGACATTTATTTTATTTCATTGTATCATAATGTCCAGCCTATAGCCTCTACTGGCATCATCATGTACAGCACTAGAAGGTACAGTAGTTGTGGTAATGTAGTAGCAGAAACATTAAGGCACACTGTGGTGCAGTCGTAGATGTATCTACTATATTTACTCAAGTACTATACTTAAGTACAACTTGAGGTATCTGTACTTGAATCTTTCCATTTTCTGTTACTTCATACTTTGACTATACTACATTTTAGAGGCACTATATTTATTTGACGACTAGTTGTGTGGATGCTGTAAAGCATCCACACTATGTTCTCCTGATTATTCTGGGATCTTCCATCCATTTTTTGGCACTTTATAAGACCAGCATACTTTTGGCTATACAGGCCATTCATGAATCAAACTGTTCAGCTCTTCAAGGACATTCCTGCCTGCATTCAACCTTTTTATAATGTTTATACTTTTTAATTTATTCAGCTTTTTGTTTACAATAGAAGTCAATGGGAGCTCAAAGTGCTAAGTCATGACAATGCTGGAGTGCCATCTGTTGGTCCATAAAATGCAGTGCAATTGAGACATGGCACTTCATAACTCCTTTCTCTCTCTTTCTCTCGCTCTCTCTCACACACACACATGTACTTGTTTTACTTATTACATTGGGACTACTCACACACACAAACACACCCCTATATGTTTTTCCCACTATGTGGGGACTGCTCACACATACACCCCTACTTATTTTACCTACTTTGTGAGGACCAATGGAATATTTTCACATCTTTATAAGTTCAGCATACTTTCAGCTAGAAAAGCCATTCAGGTATCAAAATGTTCAGCTCTTCAAGGACATCCCTGCTTGTATTTATTGCATTTCATCCATCAGATTATTCAACAAAGAACTTCAGCCATTTCTTCTCAGCTATTTCAACAAAAGATGATGGACAGAACTGATGAAGCCTCTTGGATGAGAGGTGAAACGTCTTCAATCTAGAAATCTAAGTCCAGTTGATTTTTCTAAGGTTTTTTCAGTTACTAGTTATGTTTCAGAATCGGATTAATGAAACAAAATGCACTATGATCATAAGACTTTATTGATCAGTGGTGGGAAACCTCACAAGCTACCCAGCAGTGCTTCACATCATAAGCATATACAGTGGTTGACATTAGCTCCACCTTTCCCAATAATGCATCAATAGTCAAAATCCAACATTATGATATACAGTGGGTACGGAAAGTATTCAGACCCCCTTAAATTTTTCACTCATTGTTATATTGAAAAACTGAAATATCACATGGTCATAAGTATTCAGACCCTTTGCTCAGTATTTAGTAGAAGCAGCCTTTTGAGCTAATACAGTCATGAGTCTTTTTGGGAATAATGCAACAAGTTTTTCACACCTGCATTTGGGGATTCTCTGCCATTCCTCCTTGCAGATCCTCTCCAGTTCTGTCAGGTTGGATGGTAAATGTTGGTGGACAGCCATTTTCAGGTCTCTCCAGAGATGCTCAATTGGGTTTAAGTCAGGGTGAACCTTCGGCCCAGTCTGAGGTCTTGAGCACTCTGGAGAAGGTTTTCATCCAGGATATCCCTGTACTTGGCCGCATTCATCCTTCCCTCGATTGCAACCAGTTGTCCTGTCCCTGCAGCTGAAAAACACCCCCATAGCATGATGCTGCCACCACCATGCTTCACTGTTGGGACTGTATTGGACAGGTGATGAGCAGTGCCTGGTTTTCTCCACACATACCGCTTAGAATTAAGGCCAAACAGTTCTGTCTTGGTCTCATCAGACCAGAGAATCGTATTTCTCACCATCTTGGAGTCCTTCAGGTGTTTTTTAGCAAACTCCATGCGGGCTTTCATGTGTCTTGCACTGAG
>NW_018128270.1:303611-310568 GCF_001952655.1 Monopterus albus | reverse complement strand
GCCCCGACTGGTGGAGGGCTGCAGTGATGGTTGAGTGGGACTGCATCTCTGGAGCTCAGTCACAGTCATCTTTGGGTTCTTCTGTACCTCTCTCACCAAGGCTCTTCTCCCCCGATAGCTCAGTTTGGCCGGACGGCCCGCTCTAGGAAGGGTTCTGGTCGTCCTAAACGTCTTCCATTTAAGGATTATGGAGGCCACTGTGCTCTTAGGAACCTTAAGTGCAGCAGAATTTTTTTTTGTAACCTTGGCCAGATCTGTGCCTTGCCACAATTCTGTCTGTGAGCTCTTCAGGCAGTTCCTTTGACCTCATGATTCTCATTTGCTCTGACATGCAGTGTGAGCTGTAGGGTCTTATATAGACAGGTGTGTGGCTTTTCTAATCACGTCCAATCAGTATAATCAAACACAGCTGGACTCAAATGAAGGTGTAGAACCATCTCAGGGATGATCAGAAGAAATGGACAGCACCTAAGTTAAATATATGAGTGTCACAGCAAAGGGTCTGAATACTTATGACCATGTGATATTTCAGTTTTTCTTTTTTAATAAATCTGCAAAAATGTCAAAAATTCTGTGTTTTTCTGTCAATATGGGGTGCTGTGTGTACATTAATGAGAAAAAAAATGAACTTAAATGATTCTAGCATATGGCTGCAATATAACAAAGAGTGAAAATTTTAAGGGGGTCTGAATACTTTCCGTACCCACTGTACATTAATGTGAAATGTAACCTTCTGCATAATGAGTACTTTTACTTCTGGTACTTTTATATTTTGGTGCAAATACTTTTGTACTTTAGTAACATTTTGAATGCAGGACTTTTACTTGTAACAGAGTATTTTACACAGTGAAGTACTGCTACTTTTACTTAATTAACAAATCACACCTTCCACCACTGGCAGTAACTGTGATAATGTCCCTCAGCAGCTGTGGTAAAACTGTGACCCCAGCTTTCTGACTTGTGTGACCTCTAAGCGAACTCAGAGAACTGATGCTACCCTTAATTAAGTCTCATATTTTGCTGTAATCTTCTCCACTTTTCGACAGGCTGAGCAGCTGGACTGAAGAATGTCCCTGTGGTGGTTAGTGAAGGGTTTCATTGTTATGTTGGCCCTGTCAAGCGCAGCCAGATGCCAAAACAGGAGGAAAGGACAGAAAGATGATAACCAGATCATCACTAATGAGGCCAAACGTAAGTGTTTAAAAAGCCATCAAATGTTAGAGTTGTACACCCTTAGATGGATAGTTAATAGGTAAACACTGGCAAAGTGTGAAAAGACATCTGGTTGTCTCGACTTGACACAGTCCTATATTATCTTAACTCCAACCCTCATGTTGTGTTGTGAGTATTGACTATTGTGTGTTTTAAGTGTGTGGTTGTATTCAGTCAGTGTTGATCTTTACAGGAGGTTTTAATGGATTTGTGTAATATACTGTATACTGTTCAACACTAGGTGCTGAACTGTGTGAATGTCTGAATGCAGAGGTATCCCTTTTTGGGACACAATAATTGTCATATAATAACTTATGGCAGATTTATAGTTATTGTGCCTAAAGGATAGGACTGGTCATTTTTTTATATTAACAGTATTTTTAACAATCACAGCACAGACACTAAAACCAACAGTGATTTGCCTCTACTCATTGTTGTTTGTCAGTCCTGGATTAGCTTATTCGTCCGTGCCATAGACCACTGTTGTTCAAAAATGATTAAAAACACACCAGTGAACGCGCCACTGCACTGGGTGACGTGCTTCCTCATTATGAAACACCAGACTGCGATTTATCTTGTGAATTCACAGGTGACTCTTGCTCACTTCAGATGCTGTAAAATGCTATGGCCATTTGGAGCCTTTGGGCCAACATTTTTAACACATATTATTTTATGTATTTAAAGGGTTTTATGTAAAATACTCTTAATTCAACTTTTAATTCTCAGTGAATGCAAAGCACACCAAGTAATTTGGCTCTTTTAGCAAGAACTCTGACAAAAATAAAACTGTCGGTTTTCATTTGTTCAGGGGTGCCATTTGATTTCATGGGCCATATATAACCTAGTTCAAGCTTGAATAGACCAGTAAAGCTGATGCATAATAGCCCATTAATAGCAGTAAAGAACAAATAAATAACAAAGATGTAAAAGAACATTCTGGAAACACAGTTAATCAACCATCCATTTATAAAACAGTGATGAACAGCTTGAGATATTTTAGAAAAATAAGTGCAATTTCAACTGTCTAATGAGCTCATGTGAAAGAAGGTTAAGTTGTCTCGCTTTCTCTCTCGCTGGGGGAGGAGGTATGAACAGCGCTCATGCGCATGCTAAGAAGGTGTGGCTGTATTGTTGTCCAAGTGGAAACAATACTCTGACAATGCATAGTACCAGGAACCGGTTGTGATAATAAAAATGGGGAAAGTTGTGAAATTTTGTCATAAATTGGGAGAAAGGTGGGAAAATTTTGGCCACAGGAGGAAATAGGGAGAGAATAGAGAAAAACAGGAATCTCCCAAGAAAATTGGGAGGGTTGGTAGCCATGGTTGTCACCTCACAACAAGAAGGTTCTGGATTCAAACCTGGCAGCCATTCTGTGTGGAGTATGCATGCTCTCCCCATGCCTACATGGAATTTTTCCTGGTACTCTGACTCCCTCCCATAGTGCATATAAAGTACATGCAGGTTGGGTGACTTTAAATTGTCTCTAGGTGTGAATGGTTATCTGTCAGTGTGTCACCTGTCCAAGGTGCACCCCACCTCTTGTCCAGTGTTGGCTGGGATCAGGTACAGCTCTCTGCCACTGTGTGTGTGCAGTTTATACACGTGGCACAGCAGTGGTAACGCTATTCACTGGACAAGGGCTCAGCCATCTTACAAGCTAATTAGATATTGGCATGGCCACTATGTGTCAGGCTTGGCGTGTATAGATGCCAAACAGAGGTTGTGGTGAACTCAATTATAAAACCAGACGAACTAAGGTAGAGAAAAGTTCTTTACTTGTTGCAACCAAAACAACTAACACAAAGTCCAGGATCACAATCAGGTCGATAAGACAGTCCAGGGTCAGCGCTGGTAAACAGGTATAGCCAGGAGATCCAAACTCGAGAGGTCAAGGGGGACTAAATCAGAAGGTCGGTACACTGCAGGCAATCAGAATCTGGGAGGGCATAGGCAAAAACACGGTGGTCAAAAACAGCAATCCAAGGTCAGAAACAGAGAGTCAGGCAAAGTATAAATGCTGGAGAGTCAGAGCTGGAGTCTAGAACAATCTGGCAGCGTCCTGGTGGGAGGACGCTGCCTAAACAGAAGTAACAACAGGTGCAAACAATAAGGAGCAGGTGAACTAATGATGATTTAAGTAAAAAGGCCAAAACTGAGGTGAAACACAACAGGAAGTAATGTGAAAACAAAAGCACGACAGGAAGCAAGCGGGGCAGGAGCGTGACACTATGGTTAGGTTCTACTAGATTTTCTTTAATTACTTTTTATGATCCTTATTTTTGACCAAGAGTTTGTCAAAGAACAAGATTAATTCAATGGTAGCACTAGATGCAAGATCAGAGATTTAGCAAAACCACTAAGAATCATCATCCTCTGTTCACTGTTAACAATCTGGTCAGTAGTTCTGGAGACATCTTGCTGGCCGAGGCGTTCGATGGATGGAGAGACCAGTACAGTTATCCTTATGATCCATAGCTGGTGGAACAGTGCATCCTAATCTTTTCTTCTGTTTTGCTTCCGGCCTAGCCTTGTTCTGTCCAGTGGAGGTCATGTTCATTGTGGACAGTTCAGAGAAGGCCAAAACTCTGCTGTTTGAACAACAAAAGAAGTTCATCCTGCGTTTCAGCACCAAGCTCATGCAGCTCCGCTCTGCCGGCTGGCGGTTGCGGTTGCGTCTGGCCGCTCTACAGTACAGCAGCACAGTTTCTGTGGAGCACAACTTCAGAGACTGGCAGGACCTAGATGTCTTCCAGGGCCAGGTTGGTGCAATGACCTTCATTGGCCATGGTACCTACTCCGCCTATGGCATCACTAATGCCACCCAGATTTTCAGCCGTGAGACGTCTTCCAGCAGTTTGAGGGTGGTGCTGTTGATGACAGGTGGAATAGACCACCCTCGCAGCCCCAGCCCTGTGACAGCTGCTGCTGAGGCTAAACAGCACAACATCAGGGTTTTCACCATCTGGCTGTCAGGCCTGCCCAAGGATGGTGCCATGGATGCAAAGCTGCGCTCCATTGCCAGTGCCCCCCCACAGCGACATGTCTTCAGCCTCACCGATAGCCAGTTGGATGACAGGCTCTACAGTGAAATGGTCAGTCATGTAGGTGTTGTGTGAGGTTAACATTAATGTGAAAATTGAATGGGTTGACAAATGTGTAAACAATGCAGGAACCTTTAAAAAAATGTAAGCTCTATGAGATATAGTAGGAAATACGTTTCACATATTTGTAGGGCCTTGAAGAAACAGTTTCTGGAAAAACACACTTAGATGAGAATGACACCATTGATTGAATTCCACTTCAGCTTTCTACTATGATAAGTCAAAATGTCTGCTTGAAAAAAACCTAGGAAAAGTGTGTTTGTTTACAGTGAAACCTTCACAGGGTAGATTAAAATGTAAATGACTGAATATGAATCCTCATCACTTACTAATCCTTCTTTCTTCCTGTTTCTTTTAGAACACATTGGTCAAAACTGGGGTAAGTAATATGAGATTATCACGTATTTCTCTCTTCACCAAGAATATTGTTTATTTAATTGCTGATAGTCACTACGTTAATGCAAATTCTTTGCAGGTTGTTTGCATTTATTTTCTTTTATGTCTACTAATGTAAGCTGTTGACTTTGCTTCATATGTTGATTTCTTATGCCTTTAATTTAGTGCCCACAGCCAAAGACCTGCCTGTGTGAGAGGGGAGAAAGCGGTCACCCTGGAGCTCCAGTGAGTAGTATCCTGTTCACTGGGACCATCCTGTACTGTGTATAGTATGGTCTTTCCACCCACCACTCTCGCTGTTCATAACACACTTACTATATGTTACATGTTAAATTGATCATTTATGTAGAATATTACTGACAGAGAAAGTAAATGTTACTCAGTAGTGGACGAACCAAGTGACCAGTTTCACCATCCCTGGGCTATGCCACTAACTCTCTACCTGACTTGTTCAGCCAGAGGACATATACACCGTCTCATCAAAGGTGTGTAGGAATGAGCTCCTGTACTGTTACTGCCACTGCACATTGTGTAGCCAGTACTTTAAAAAAGTAACATGATGTCTGTACCTGCTTACTATCAAGAGTGTGTTAGTGTCTGCTGGCCTCAGGGTGACACTCACTTCCTTAGCCCACCAGTATCTGGTAAAGCCTTACACAGTGGATGTTCACCTCTGGATAGCCAGGTCTTCTCCCATCATTAGCACCTGAGCTGGCAGCCTCCACCAGCAGGTGTGTCTGGCCTGCATCCAAAGCACTACGAGGGAATGCTGTGAAAGACTTTTTCACAGTGCAAGTGTACAATAGCAGTTGGTTAGCGGGCCAGCTGAAGGGGCTGTTTTCACTGTTTGAAAGAGGCAAAGATCAAGGATGGAAGAGTACGCTAACAGTGATCTGACAGCCTGCTACACTGAGGTGGACATTTATGTTGGACAGGGGTTATAGAGAGGTCACCCTGAGAATGTCTGACCTCACCTTTTCCTATACATACAGTGGGTACGGAAAGTATTCAGACCCCCTTAAATTTTTCACTCTTTGTTATATTGCAGCCATATGCTAAAATCATTTAAGTTCATTTTTTTCCTCATTAATGTACACACAGCACCCCATATTGACAGAAAAACACAGAATTTTTGACATTTTTGCAGATTTATTAAAAAAGAAAAACTGAAATATCACATGGTCATAAGTATTCAGACCCTTTGCTCAGTATTTAGTAGAAGCACCCTTTTGAGCTAATACAGCCATGAGTCTTTTTAGGAATGATGCAACAAGTTTTTCACACCTGCATTTGGGGATCCTCTGCCATTCCTCCTTGCAGATCCTCTCCAGTTCTGTCAGGTTGGATGGTAAACGTTGGTCGTCATGTTTAACATGTCATTTTGCTTCAGTGGCATTTTGGTCTGTTTCACCCAGATAGATGAGTCGGTGTGAAAATGTGGGAAAGATGGTCAAAAATGTGATTTAATGTGCTTCTCTTAAAAGCAGTTGTAGGTTTGGTGGTTGAATAAAAATGGGAAGGAGAAAGCTGTGTGACCACACAAAGCAGTTTTGAGTTTTGAGATTCAGTAAATTTGCCACTTCCCCTTTTTTTAACTGTCTTCTTTTTTATGTGGTGTCAAATCTGTGAAAAAGAAAACATTTGTTTGTACATGACCCGGTTGTACTTTTCCTCAGATGCCTGGTAATATCTAACATCTTCAGAATGAATCTAAATGGTAAATCATAATAATGTGGTTTATGATGACATATGAGTGCACTTTTCAAAGTACTCTACATCAGGATATTTCATTCTGACTGACAAGATGTACTTAACATGTACTTACCAAACAAACAAAAACACTATCTTTATAATAATGACCCTCATCAGTCAAATTAAATATTCTTCATATTTTATATTAGAAAACCAGACAGGAAAATGTTGTTTTTACTGCGCCAACCAAACCAGTGCTTTCAGATGAAGACTTTTAAAGTGTAGGTGAAAACTAAAAATCGACAGTATGAATCTTTCATCACAGGAACTCACAGGAATTGCACATTAAATAGTTTATTATTGAAAGAAAAGTGGATGAATAAATCAATTATAAAACAAACACAAGTGAGAATACATGGAGGACTGCAGACTTAATCTAAACGATATCCGGGACTCACCGCTCAGCAGGGAGGGATTTCATTCATGAAGTGCTGGAGGAAGAAATGGGAGGATGTCTGACCTTCGCTCCCATACTTATGTCTGTGACAGGAGG